>NC_134485.1:24002161-24224661 GCF_040206685.1 Ascaphus truei
TTATTGGCTATATGCTAACATGGAGGTTTTCTGTTGCCTTTTTCACCCACCATAACTTAAAATGTAATATATATATATATATATATATATATATATATATTACATTTTATCACACAAAAAGACTGAGACAATCCCCAAAATAGCACTCTAAATATACCACAGAATAACTAATCTAATATAAAGAAAAAAGACTTGGATTCTAGGTCAAAATAGGAAAAGGAAATGATTTTAATAATGAGCAATAAGACACACTAACATTAAAAACATAAACACACTGTAGGCAGCATAACAAAAATAAAAAAGCTGTGACTAGAAAAATAATGCATTTAATATCGCTGAAAGTAAAACCAAGAGCTTAAATGTATCAAATAATATACCCTCTCAAAAATATGAGGTGATACAAATGAGCTAAAGGATTACAACACCCCCTAAGGATCCTAGCTACAAATAATATAACTAAACCCAAAAGAAAAAATAATTAAGTATATACAATGAATAAACTTATATACACAATAGTGAACATAAGAAAAAATAATATATCTTAAACCAAGGGGGAGACACAGGGGAAAATAAGATGAAAAGTACTCAAACCCTGTGCAGCAATAATCAAAAATAATAAAAATATCAAAAAACATCAGTGCAAAACATTCCTTGTGGATTCTGACAAAAAGGCAAAACACATGACTATATACTGTAGGATGAAAAATAAAGCCAGTATTGGATGCTCAATCAAACCAGCATTTGCCTACATCCCACAAAGGGGAAAGGACTCAGAGCAGCAGAGAAAGTGATACTCAGCTGTCCATAATAGAGTATGAGTCAGTCCAAGGGAGAGTAATTCCAACATAGATTGCAGTCTCTCATATCATCCACAGGAGTTGCATCATGAAGCAAAGGTCACGCTGTAGAAATCATGTATACTGCCGTCAGTGAACACTCTACGCGTTTCAGCCAAGGGGGCCTTCTTCCCGGAGTGGTAAAAGGGTAGTGGAGGATTGCTAGGCTAAATACTGTGGCCAATCAAAATCGGCGTCATCATCTCCTCCCCACAGCCAATTGCAGTAAGGTAAACGGAGGGCGGCAACATCTGCACAGGTGCCCGAGGTAGAGATGGTTGAAAGGCAGGGTTGCAGACCTGTCTAAGACATGTGAATGTGCTAACAAGTTATATTCTTTATTGGCTATATGCTAACATGGAGGTTTTCTGTTGCCTTTTTCACCCACCATAACTTAAAAAATGTATTTTATATATATATATATATATATATATATATATATATATTACATTTTATCACACAAAAAGACTGAGACAATCCCCAAAATAGCACTCTAAATATACCACAGAATAACTAATCTAATATAAAGAAAAAAGACTTGGATTCTAGGTCAAAATAGGAAAAGGAAATGATTTTAATAATGAGCAATAAGACACACTAACATTAAAAACATAAACACACTGTAGGCAGCATAACAAAAATAAAAAAGCTGTGACTAGAAAAATAATGCATTTAATATCGCTGAAAGTAAAACCAAGAGCTTAAATGTATCAAATAATATACCCTCTCAAAAATATGAGGTGATACAAATGAGCTAAAGGATTACAACACCCCCTAAGGATCCTAGCTACAAATAATATAACTAAACCCAAAAGAAAAAATAATTAAGTATATACAATGAATAAACTTATATACACAATAGTGAACATAAGAAAAAATAATATATCTTAAACCAAGGGGGAGACACAGGGGAAAATAAGATGAAAAGTACTCAAACCCTGTGCAGCAATAATCAAAAATAATAAAAATATCAAAAAACATCAGTGCAAAACATTCCTTGTGGATTCTGACAAAAAGGCAAAACACATGACTATATACTGTAGGATGAAAAATAAAGCCAGTATTGGATGCTCAATCAAACCAGCATTTGCCTACATCCCACAAAGGGGAAAGGACTCAGAGCAGCAGAGAAAGTGATACTCAGCTGTCCATAATAGAGTATGAGTCAGTCCAAGGGAGAGTAATTCCAACATAGATTGCAGTCTCTCATATCATCCACAGGAGTTGCATCATGAAGCAAAGGTCACGCTGTAGAAATCATGTATACTGCCGTCAGTGAACACTCTACGCGTTTCAGCCAAGGGGGCCTTCTTCCCGGAGTGGTAAAAGGGTAGTGGAGGATTGCTAGGCTAAATACTGTGGCCAATCAAAATCGGCGTCATCATCTCCTCCCCACAGCCAATTGCAGTAAGGTAAACGGAGGGCGGCAACATCTGCACAGGTGCCCGAGGTAGAGATGGTTGAAAGGCAGGGTTGCAGACCTGTCTAAGACATGTGAATGTGCTAACAAGTTATATTCTTTATTGGCTATATGCTAACATGGAGGTTTTCTGTTGCCTTTTTCACCCACCATAACTTAAAAAATGTATTTTATATATATATATATATATATATATATATATATATATATATTCAAAAGCACAAAAGATAAAGGTGAGTGTACGGGTCATAAAATATATATAGAGAAATACTTCACCCACAAACCAAATGTGACAAAGCGGCTCGGCTCTCGGCTCTCTAAGACAAATGTCCAAAAGCAACTTCTGTATTAGATAGTCCGACGTCTCAGTCCACCTATACGACTGCCCTCCCACTGCCCTGATGAAGGTCCCATAGGTGGACCGAAACGTTGGCCAATCTAATACACAATTTGCTTTTGAGCATTTATCCTAGTGTGGCGAGTCTTCTCCGTCGCATTCTCTCTCGTTTAATTGTCCGGGTCACGCGGCCCTAATCGGAAGCCACAAGGGCTGACGTCAAGGCTTCCTATTGGCCTGTGTGATGCGGGACATTTAAGCCGCCATTACGATATCCCCTAAAAGCCTTTGCTGGAGCGGCTACCGATGAAGGGAAGTATCTCAGGAATCAGGGGGTCCCCGGAGCTGAAATCAATGCGGTTTAACTCCGGAGAAGCCCTGGTTTATCCCGATTTTTAAAGTTGCCTGGACTGCTGCTTTAAAACATGCAGTACTGCTTCAATCTGCTAATAAAGAACACAGGATGAGCCGCACAATTGAAGCAGTTCATGTACACACGACGAATGCAACTCCTCTACTATAGTCTTTGAAAGTCTACAGCAGGGGTCCCCAATCTTTCTGTGCCCAACGGTGCACTTGAGAGTTCAGGAGAGAGTGGCAGGCACCAACTAATTAACGCACACGCACCTTGGAGGGAGGACTCCACTGCTGCGCCGGTTCCAATCGCGGATGCGGAAGTTGGGCCCGACTTCCGGCACGAGAGAGAGGCGCGCAGCAGCTGGCGGAGGCACTGCGGCGAGCTACTCACTGGCAGCCGGCGAACTACCGGTAGCTTGCGATCGATGTGTTGGAGACCCCTGATCTATGCCGTATAATCAACTGTTTGGCCAGTCAGTCGCGCGCCATGGTGTCCGCGAGTCCCGTGTTGGGGCCCCCTGGTCTACAGTGTCAAGCGGACTGGTTAGGTCCAAAGTAGACACAATAAATAATATATCTGTTTTTAAGAAGAATTTGTGACAGCTCATTAACATGATTCTTTTTTTTTTTTTATAATTAATTTTATATGTTTATTACTGCTAAAATGAAGTTATAAGGTTTACAAAAAAAAGCTGCAATAGGGAGAGTTGCATGACACTCCCATAATGCAATGTGTCATTCTGCGTTTCTCCAAGTCATTTCTTTCTCAGTTCACGATTGTTTGACAAAGGTTTTCACTAATCCGGCAATCTACATGAAGCGAGCGACACTGCATGTGGAGGAGGCATACGCAGTGTAAACTATACACCTGCCCGACTCTTGCGTTCCGCTCACGGATGTCTTCGGTCTAACCCTTCTGTATTTAAAACCCTCTCCCCCCCGGAAACCTTTCTGAGTCGATGCCCCACACCTCTGGAATGCCCTTCCCCTCAATATCCGACTAGCACCCTCTCTCTCTCCACGTTTTAAAGTCCATCTTAAAACCCCCCTCTTTAATAAAGGGTAGCTCCATTGACTGATTAGATACATCTCGTATGCATTTACCATGACCCCTTGCAGACACACTTACCATAATACACTCCCATCTCTGTAAATTCTCCCTACTGACCACTTAGATTGTAAGCTCTTCGGGGCATGGACTCCTTTTCCTAATGTTACTTTCAGACATAATACGCTTATTCCCATTATGTGTTATATTATTATGTCTCGTGTATTACTGCTGTAAAGCGTTATGTATATGGATGGCGGTATATAAATAAAGATATACAGGCATACCCCGCTTTAAGGACACTCACTTTAAGTAAACTCGCGAGTAAGTACATATCGCCCAACAGGCAAACGGCAGCTCGCGCATGCGCCTGTCAGCACGTCCTGAACAGCAATACCGGCTCCCTACCTGTACCGAAGCTGTGCACAAGCGGGGAGACTATAGAGCCTGTTACAAATGCGTTATTTACATCAGTTATGCACATATATGATGATTGCAGTTCAGTACATGCATCGATAAGTGGGGAAAAGGCAGTGCTTCACTTTAAGTACATTTTTGCTTTACATACATGCTCCGGTCCCATTGCGTACGTTAATGCGGGGTACGCCTGTACATACAACAGAGCAGTGCATTCAAACCTTTTTCTTGCATTAACCTCCATCTCTCCCCTACGTCTCCTTTTCAGCAGTTAAATGCAAAGATTGCATGGAGCATTAAGAAAGGCCTGCGGTGAAATCGAGGCATAAAAATAAATAAATCACAGGTTACATTTGCAAATAGATTTATCTTTTTCGGGGGATAAATCAGTCATTTCTAATGGCTTTTGATGGGGTGCTAATTTGTAAGCAGCAGGGTGTGCACGCATGTTAATGACTCCTGCTGTGGACAAAACTGCCACGCTAAAGTGCTAGGTGCCGAGGTGTTTATTTTAACACAGGGAAACATTTATTACCCCAAGCATTTTCCTGCACATTACATTGTATCTTTCAAACCAGATGTACCACGTGCAAATTCGACACGACTTGTAAAACACAGTAATCCCGGATTTTAATGCCCGATTTCTCAAATGAAGCATTTTCTCTTATTTAATCTAATACGGCGTTTTGTTTTTTTTCTCAGGCTGTTACTAAATCCAAAGTTTCACTCTTCCTGCTGGGAAAATATATGGAGAAAAGATAAACACATTAATAAAACGTTCAAAATGCCTCGTTCTTACCAACCAAAAATGAGTTGGTTTTTTTTTGTTTGTTTTTTTGATCCGACGTATTTTTTAATCCGGCGTTGGCTATTTTAATTTGTTATGGTCTTCAGGATAAAAGTAGAATGTTTAAGAGTTGTAATGGCTACAATGTTCTGGCCAGTGCTAGAATCGGCTGCGGTAGTTTGTGTTCAGTGGTTTGTGCTCCGTTTTATACACTCCAGTAAATGTGTTCTGGTTTTCTGGTTTCACAGTACATTAACCACCTAACCATCTCATGCACTGGCTCATACCCACCTCGTTACAAGAGGTGTAGGAATATGATCCATGGCTGCTGTTTTTCCTAACCAGGTGGTTATTGATGGGGATATTGCAAACATGGTGCAGCAGGGCTGTCTAATGCAGCCATCATAATGTGCTACTTGCTAATTTACTGCCTATTGATTTTTTAGGGGGAGGGGGAGGACCTGGTATAGAGGTTTTCCAGATACACATGAGCATACGAGGAATACATTTATAGAACTATGTTATAAAACCCATCAGAGGTAAAATATATATACTGTATATATTTTTCTCATGGAGACCACAATATACACATGCTGGCCAAGTCTCTCAGTATTGCTGAGAAATGTATCTTTTTATTTTATCCCTGGAAAAAGTTCTGTAAAGTCGACGAAAGATGAAGGTATCCTCTGCAGTTCCCCTTTCATATCAGAGTATAACAGGGAGCGCAGAGTGTTAAAAGTGATGTCTATTAAAAGATGTGTTTAGTGAAAAATAAATGTAACAGGTGATCCTTCACTCTAAGGGAATCGGCGGCTACTACGGTACTGGTGGTACCTGTCAGGCGTACAGAAGGCCGGAGCCTCCGCTCATAGGGAGCCTGGGGTGACTGTGTGTTCTGTATATCTCTATGTGGTGCAGCGCCTCCACCTATGAGGATCCTGGGTAATAGGATGACACCTCATAGGAACTCGTATACCTAGGAAAGACCCCCAATAACACACTCGCAATCAAGTATAATATAACTCCTTTACTGTGGTCCCACAGAAAGCATAGCATGACACTCGCAACACAATGCGTGGTAATAACAAATAGTAACAGTAATAGTCCTGGGGTAGCTAGCCCCAATAGTACATAGGGTGCTCGGGCACCTGTAACCCAGTGTCCTGCGAGCAATCCCTCCCAGTGTGCGTGTGAGGGCAGCGCTACCCTCCCCCCTTGCCTAAGATCCAGCCAGGCCACACTTTCCAGCACAGGCAAAAACAGCAACAGGGTCCCACGTTGCGAGGTCTCCAACAACAAGCCCCTTACACCTTTAGGGTCCGGGTGACGGCTGATCCACAGGCCGCAGTGGGAAGCCTGCCTCTGCGCTCCGGTCTGCTCCGTTGTGTTCCCTAACTACCGGGAGCTATCGCTATATAGGGCCAGCCCTGCACACTTTCTAATGTGAGGGAGAAACTAACTTGGGCCTAGGGGCAGGCCTCGGGCCTAGTCCGGGAGCATGACAGGCTCCACGGACACTACCTTCCTCCTCCCTGGCTCCGGATCCTCTGACATGGTCACCCCTGCACCGCGGAGGAAATCCTGTCAGTCTCTGCCTCTTCCGGCCAGTCCCAAGATAGCCGCCGCGCTACACATCGCCCATACCGACCATGTGGCGCCAACCGCAAGATGGCCGCCGCAACATTCCCCGATCCTCCCGAGCCACAGAACCGGCTCCCTACGGAGGTAAGGGGAGTACCCTGCTACATAAATATACAGTATATGGATATTAAAACCATAAACACTGATGTTCTTTGGGAATTATTTTTTTCTTGAGTGGTAGGCAGGGATCTCCCGTCACTATACTGTACACATCTTTTAATAGACATCACTTTTAACACTGCGCTCTGCTTTTATTCTCACTTTTATCCATATCACATGAGTTTAGAGGTTGTTCATTTTAATTGGATTAGAGCTGGACTGTATGTAATTTAAGTCACTTTATTATACAAGCACCGGGTAATTTTTTCCACTTTACCCCTTTCAAATCCGCCTTAAAATGGTTTGCAAATGTTGGCCAATATGCATATACTGGACACCGTATTCTGGAAGAATTGGACCCCTTTTGTTTTTTCATCATATCTTTTATATTTCTCGCTCAATCCCCATGAAAATATGCTCAATTGTAGGTCTGTTACGTAGATTAACACTATATAAGATGCATGATGTACACCAGGGCTGCGCAAACTTTTGCAGTCGCGCCCCCCTTACCTCCGTTCCCTGCGTCAAATGACGCCGCGGGGTCTTGTGACGTCACATGACCCCTCTGCGTCATTTGACGCCGTGTTGCCATGGCGACGCATCAGCGGGCTTCTGAATCTCGGTCAGTAATAGGTTGCAGAGGCCTTGCGCGATCCCCCGGAATTTAATTTAAATGCCGTGGGGAAGAGCGCGGGACCTCTGCAACCACCGCACCCCCCTACAAAAATCTCCCGCCCCCCCAGTTTGCGCACCGCTGATGTAGACAATAAACTGATGTTAACTAAATTGATGTCACTGTATTATGTCAGCAAGTACAGATACACTGCGGTAAATTCATGTTCATTAAACGTAAAATAGGAGTTTTCCTTTGTAGCTCGTAAATGTGTTAAACTGTTGTAATCTGATCTGAAACACTGAGATTACTATAAAGTTTGAGTTCAAAGTGTGTGTTCAGAATGTCCTCCTCCTGCTGAAACGCCGAGAACGCCGCTGTCTGATTGCATTATCGATATTGCGTTGTTCCAGCTGCTCCCACTCCTGAACGATCCGTTGTTTTACGAATGAGTTTTTCAGTCCTTCTCGCGACCGTCCTTTATCCGGAAACATTTTATGTCAGCGTTTTGGACCATAATTCTTGCTCTGTCTCAAGCGCTTTATAACGTGCTGCTTTATAACGTGCTGCTTATCTTCTGCGCTTAACACCATTTTGTAACTATGCCCTTGATGAGGTCATCACGCTGTCACCAATTACAAAGAATATTTATTAGATTATCAACTAATTCTTAAATGTCGTAATCTACTCTCACAGACTTATGATTGTCAGTGATTTTTCTGCAAGATATAACGGAAAATAAAAGGAGTTCCCTTTTTTTTCCTTCTGAACACCGTGTATACATTGCAGTGTTGGAATATAATATATAATTATAGCACCCATATAATATATAGGGGAATTATGACAGAACAATGTGTCAGGATAACAAACATAAAATTGAGCATTGGGGAAAGGAAATTAGTACCACAGAGCTTACAGTCAAATTGGTAACGTGGGAGACCTACAGAGATGGAGATACTAGGACTAAGTGTAAGTGAATAGCAGTATGCAGAAGAATGATATACATATATGATGCCTTGATTACCTGTGTGTCCTGAACCATAATACTGAGCAATGCTAGTCTGTTGGTCTGCTTCAAATCCTGCATGTCGCTGGTATAACATTCTAAATCTTTTAAGTATAATAGGTTAAAGTTTTTATATCTGATAGGAGCTGAGAATATTTCCCTCATGGAATCTGTGCTACATTTCGATCATAGACGCTATGCAGAAAATAAAGCATATGAAAAAGTAACTAATAGCTTTTGTCCTCTGAAAGTCATGGATAGCATGATTTGTCCTGATAAGGAGACGTTTGGCGAGATGGATTTTCTGACCTGCATCTGTCTTCTTCTTATAAAGTCCAATCAACATGTTAACATTGCCGATCTACAGTATTTTACAATAACCTCTATATTTTAAAAGATTGTTTTGAGTAATATATTAATGTTTCTCTGCCTGGAAAATGGTAGGACCTCATTAGACATTTCAGTGGTTCTAAATAAGCTGCTTATTGATGACTCGATCCTTTATTCTACTTGCTGCTGGAGATATTTTTCCTAACCCTAGCTCCTTTACCTCTCCAACTCACTCTCGCCCTCACCTCCTATCTCTGCTAATATCGGTATCCTTCATAACCTCATATCTATTCTCACCATTCTTGTCTCTTTTTTTTGTATCATGTGCCTCCTGGAACTTGCTCCCTCTCTAACAGGGTCTCCTTTTCCCTATCACTGAAGGTTCCTGTGGTGACCTTTCCTTAATACTTTTTGCCTGTATGGTGGGGGGGAGTGTAATTTCTTCTCTCTATTACTGTTCCTTTTGCTCTGTCCTTCATATCTTTTTCATGCAATAGTCTTTTTTTTCTCCACTCGTCCTGTCCTCTATCTCCCTCCTTCCGCTACCTCTCCTTTTCTTTCTGACTTCAAATCCTGGCTGTCCTTTCTCTCCTTGGATGTTCCAACTCTCCTCCTAGACTTTAATTGTTATATTAATGACTCCAATGTCTCTTGGGCTTTCGGTTATATCTCCCTTCCTCCCATGGCCTTCACCAATGGACTGATTCCAGTAATCGTAATGATGGACACATTTTAAACCTTGTCTTCGCTAAGAAATGTTCTCTTTCTAACTTCTCTATCTCCCTTTTCCTGCTCTTGGACAATCACCTAATCTCTGTTGATATGTCCCACTAATCTCTCACTACACCTCCTGTCTGCCCTCACTATTTCAGAGACTTGCGATCTATGGACCACAGGCTATGGAATTTTCCATGAGATCTAAATTCTCTTCTCTATCCTCCACTGACCCTGCCAATCTTGTCACCACCTACAACTCTGACCTATCCAACTGCCTGGAACTGTATGCCCCTCTTCTTCTATGGGATCCTAAGGGGGTTGCCTTGGTTTAGGTCCCACGCAAAGATCCGGAGAGCTGGGGGTGAAAGGTGGGCAGGGCTCTCCAGTCTGCAATGCACCCTCTATGAAGGTGCACGAGTCAGGGGATATTGAGTCTTTAAACTCGGACCCATGCGGTGATCGAGCACCTCTGCTTCTACCAAGTCTCGTCGCTCGTAGTCCACGAGATTCCCGATTTTGGTCACTCGTGCGGGGATTAGTTGGCGGCGGATATAGGGCGACTCCAACATCTGAACCCACACTGCTGGATTAAACAGCAGGGGCTTGGCGAGGAAATCAACCACCACTGCCTTTCCTTGTCACGGAGACCAGACTCCAGGCCCTTTGTTGGTCCCTGTAGTATGCCGGTAGCAGAGAGGTCTCTACCTAACCCCTCAGGCTTGATTATAAACAGTTACCTGTCATACCCCATAGCGCACAGCTTTAAAAAAAAAAAACTGGTCGCCAGCTGGCGCCACTGCGGAGACGATTCTGCGACTAGGTATCTTTGCAGGTTTAAAAGGCGGGAAGTGTGTTACTGGGAGCGGACACAGACTACTGCCTGTCCGCCCTCTGCCAGAGGGAGGCACACAACACCCGCAGAGACCCAATGCTTCCCCATCCAGAGAAAGTCCAGAAACGCCCTCTGCATCTTGCTGACGAATTCAAGGGTCAGACCCATGACCATCAGCCAGTGCCACAGCTGACTAGCCACGAGCTGGTTGATCATCAGAGCCCTTCCCGTGAGGGAAAGCATTTTCTACAGATATGCCCACAACCCCAGACAAGCGATGACTCGTTCCTCAAGATCACTGAACTTCTCTGGGGCCAGTTTATCCGCAGTAGACAGCTAGACTAGCAGATACTTGAGTGTACTGTACTCTATCGCTCCCCCATGGGATATTACAAAATGTTGGAGGGCAAGGAGTCTACCTGTAAGCGACCTACCAAAAGGCAGAAACATTTTGATCAGTTGATCCAAGCTCTAATAGCGGGTCTGAGATCAGATGCATTGCAAGGAACCCCAATCCTCTCTAATAGCGGGTCTGAGATCAGATGCATTGCAAGGAACCCCAACCCTCTCTAATAGCGGGTCTGAGACCAGATGCATTGTAAGGAACCCCAACCCTCTCTAATAGCGGGTCTGAGACCAGATGCATTGTAAGGAACCCCAACCCTCTCTAATAGCGCGTCTGAGATCAGCTGCATTGTAAGGAACCCCAACCCTCTCTAATAGCGCGTCTGAGATCAGATGCATTGTAAGGAACCCCAACCCTCTCTAATAGCGCATCTGAGATCAGATACATTGTAAGGAAACCCAACCCTCTCTAATAGCGCATCTGAGATCAGATGCGTTGTTAATTTTTCTGTATTTGGTACAATTTTCAAATGACCTGAAAGTTGCAGGGAACCCCTTTCAAGAATTCCTGTTGAAAAAAACAAAAAAAAAACAGGTGTAGAATATTATCATATATAATGATACCACGTCAGTGGATAATGTTGTGTGGATATTCTGTATAATTTGAAATTATATGCATCTTGGGGTCACGTTGTAACTTAATTTAATATGTTACATTTATTTAATCACCCTTGTTTTTATCTTCTCTTTTTCCTGTTCTGTAACCTTCCACCTTTACATTTGCATTGAATGCTTCAGAAAATATTCCTACACAATAAGATATTTGGGATATGATTAATGTAATATGTGATTTAATATGAATGGAACGATAAATAAAGAATTTACAACAAAAAAAGATATTTCGAAAAGTAACTTAGTTGACAGAAAATAGCTAAACATGAAACCTATTGTGATAAAAGATGAAAAAAATAATGCATTCACCTAACGTCGTAAAATGATCAATGAAGTCTGTACTGTCTATACTGTACTGTCTATACTGTACTGTCTATACTGTACAATCTATTATACTGTTCTCAATGATCTGATTTTGTGTAAAACATGAGGACGCACCGTTAACATAAGATTGTAAAGGATTGTGGGTCACACATTGGTTCGGATACATCACGTGGCGGTGAAGGTTGGCGCTCCCCATCCGGTGTTAACTGCCATGGGCTTGAATGGGATTTCTTGCGCTAACCCTTTAGAGCGCTTGTTGAATCTGCCCCAATATCTCAATCCCCACAGCAACCTTTCCCTTCCCACAAGTATGTCATCTGTATTACTTATTTTGTTCTGTTATCCAACAAAGGAGCAACTGGAGTGTGTGAAGGACATGGGCAGGAATGGCCAACTCCAGTCCTCAAGGGCCACCAATGGGCCAGGTATTCGGGATATCCCTGCTTCAGTACAGGTGGCTCAGTCATTCTGACTGAGCCACTGATTGAGCGACCTGTGCTGAAGCAGGGATTGCCCTAATACCTGGCCCATTGGTGGCCCTTGAGGACGGGAGTTGGTCACTCCTGGACGAGGGAGAGAAATGGAGAGATTAGGCTCTACTTTTCAGTAAACAAACTGCTAAAATATTGCAGATTTTTACACACAAAAAAACCCTAAATTTGTGTTATATGGTTACAAGGTGAATATTTGCTCACATTTCCGCCTGAGAATGAATGCATTGTTATCTTGTACCTTTTAATGAAAGGAATCACTGATTTATTTTTGTGAATGAGATTCCATCATTTTCTCACAACTGATTTGAGGAGTATTTGTTTTGTGTATAGATTGTATTAAAGCAGCAAAATACAAATGCGCAAAGTGGGGGGCACAGGGTTTACAGAGGCGTGGCAACGTGGCGTGACACCGCAGGTTCATGTGACGTCACGTTGCTATGGCAACGTGACGTCATGACGCCCAGACGCCGGGAATCAAGGGAGGGAGGGGGGCGCGCTGAGAGGAGGACATCGGGCAGGGGGGCGCAGGGAAAAAAGTTTGCGCCCCGCTGTATTAAAGCATAGTGCTGTCCTTAGGATGTTTCTTGCTTGGTTGATTCTAACGGTTTCAGGACATTGCATAACCAGCCTTGTTCAGTGGTGCAACGTGAGTTACCTGAATTATGTTTCATTTAGTGAATATTCTGGATGATAGAAACAGTGCACCTGCTGCATAAAATTGTAGCGTACGGCCAGCAAGTGTGTAAAGTATGTACTACTTTTGCTCAGTTAAAATGTATCTCTGTAACAAAATCTTATTTCGATTTGTGTTACATTTCCTTGCAGTTTGTTGTATTTTGTTGCCTTGGCAGTGTCACCTTGCTGCAGACAGGCTGTGCTAACTTCCTGGGGGTGCTAAGTAGGCATAGTCTGAGTGGGGAATGGGTGACCCTTCACTCACCGATTTCGACCCCCCCCCCCCTTGTTCATTTTTTCAACAACCCCAATTTTGTATTGGATTGTTCAGAAATGATTGTATAAAAGTATCCCCTCACTCGTACAATGGCCGTAACTTCAATTTGTAGGGCTCAAGTGAGCGGTAAATTAAGGGTTATGGGCAAATCAGCAATTACTTTGCATTACTTATTTCAATGTCTCAATATCAGTAAAGTTCCCCTAATCAGTTTGTCACTTTGATACTGGTAGTGACAGAAAAGCCATTGAGTGAAGGGAGAGATGCCTGAGCTGAATTGTAAGGGCTGTCTTGAGTCCAACGTAAGTTTTTGTGAGATTCTGGCAGGTCACGGGTCCCAGTGTTAGAGCTCCTGCTGTAAACCATGACTGCGTCATTGTTATCGTGCACTGCAGTAAAGGGAGCAGGAATAGAGAAGGACAGGTTACATGGATATTTACACATCATCCTAAGGAAAAATTCTACAAATATTGTCAACACCCAAGATCTGCTTTCTCCATACCTATATGTCTCATGGTCATTTATCTGTTACAGTAGGTGGAGAAATGTGTTATTGTAAGACTTCATGTAAAAACCCTATAGCCACTGCACAAACACCAACAAGAAGCACTTCTACTGTAGAGAGAGATTATTCTGCTGGTTGGAGGCCCACCACTCAAACCTAACATTGTGAACTTGTGATATGTCTGAATGATGGGACTGGGGTAATCTTTGGGTTGGATGTATGTGGACTAATCCATGTCACTGAAATGCAGCAGGTTCATTTTCAATTGGATGGTATAACAGGTGTTTTGAAGCGGCAGTACGTCCTAAGACCAGAGAGACCCCTTGGCAGTTTCATGTATAATTGGTTAGATGTGGGATGAGTGAGACCTTTAAGTAAAGAATAATCTGATGTGTTTTTCAATATACAGTATATGTTTAATGTTGCTCTGGTGCTTTGGGGGTCTTCCTCATACGCCTCCTGTCTCATACTGTAGAATACATTTCATAGAATTTATATATGTTCATATGAAATCTGTCTAAGAGAATTACCCGGATAAGTTGTTAGGTTTTCTCCCCTGTTTGGGCTGATCTATGGGACTGCCCCTTTAAACCTGATCTAAACCATATCCTCGTCAATTTGGTTTGTGCTAGATCTAAATATGCAAAACTCAAGATATATGCAACATGCTTTTTATTTAGGATTTGACAATATAGGCTGTTGCTATTTGAACCGCCGTCAGACCATACTTTGCTTCTTTGCCCCCCAGCAGTTACACTGGCGACACACTTTATTCGAGCTCGGCTAGTCCCACGAATTCGGGTATACCCGGGTGTATTGAGGTTTGTGACTGTTTTCTGCCCGAGTGCATTGGGTTATTTTCCAGGCAGGGATTGAAGCATTTTATTCCCGCTGGCTGCAATACTGCACAGTATATATATATATATTCTGCATTACAATTCATGAATTTATGCCATCTGGTAGACACGCGAAGCATTGCAGCCTATTAAATCCTAATCATTATCATTTAACAGATCAGCCGCCCGTCAGCCAGGCATGAACCCAGGCTGGGAAGGCAAACGCAACGGGGCTTGTCAGAGGTGAGGAGCGGCGCATTCCAGGTATCTGCCAGGTACATACTGGGTATTTGCTCGAATAAAGTGTGTCGGTGCAGTAGGATACTAATTAAACCAGACAACATGTCATTTGTTTTCAATTCTAAAGCCAAACATGAGTGTGGTGGAGGAACGGTTGAAGAACTATTTATTCATGTGTTTGCACTATTTAATTTGGGAGTGTTGAACTCCTGTTTTTTTTCTTTTCTTTTAATAATATGTATGTTCATATATAGTGCTGACCGTGCACGCAGTGCTGTACATAGAATTTCGCAGGTCTCGTAGAGTGGGGCTGGGCAACATCAGCCCTCAAGGGCCACCAAGAGTTCAGGTTTTCAGTATATCCCTACTTCAGTGCAGGTGGCTTAATCAGTGGCTCAATCTTCGACTGACCCACTGATTGAGCCACCTGTGCAGAAGCTGGGATTTCCTTAAAAAGGCAATCCAAGGCCGGAAATGTGTTTTTTTTTTAATACATAGGCTAGAAGCAGGGAGTCTCTGGAGTTGAACCCCATTCATTTCAGCTACGAGGGACCCTCTGCTTCCGGAGATACTTACCTCTGAATTAGGTGCCGGTAGCAGCTCTCCTCGACTACCAGGGTTCACAATATGTCCGCTGTTTAAAACTCTCGCGCCCTGTGGGCCAATAGGAAACTGTGACATCGGTGCGGCTCCCAATTGGCCCATGTGATAGGGGGGCTTTAAACTTTAAAGCCCAGCTTGCTCAACCGAAGCGGCTACCGGCACCTACTTCAGAGGTAGTATCTCTGGAAGCAGGGGGTCCCTGCAGCTGAAATGAATGAGGTTCAGCTCTGGAGACTCCCTACTTCAAATATATATATTTGATTGAATTTGAGGGGAGAAAATCCACCCAAAATTCGCCCGGCATGGAGTACTCCTTTAAAACCTGACCTGTTGGTGGCCCTTGAGGACTGGGCACCACTGCTGTAGAGCTTACGATCTAATTTTGGCGCATTAGGCACGGGGCATTAAAGTGCCATGTCTAAGGAGAGCTGACACCAGGATTTGAACTGGGTTCACCTGAATTAAAGGTAGTGATAGTACCACCGATTCCTCCTTGTGCCCTTGTGAAACCGAGTTTCTGAAACCAAAATCTCAGCGGACGCCGAGCGATATTCCACATTATTATTCCAATGTTGGAAAGCAGACTCCTTTTTGAAATAGGAGTTCATTGGGCATCTTTGCACTTTCTCTCGATGCGTCTTGAAGTGCTCCGTTAGTACATGCGAACAAGGAGAGTAGCCCGGTTGATGAGGTAAAGAAGTGTGATCAGTGTTTATTATTGCAAAAACGTACAATGAAAATGGACACAAGTTGCCATTAAAGCCTGTTTCCTGTACAAATATCAAGTCTGTTAAAAAACCTGTAGCAGTAGATTTACACATAGACCTTAATTGGCCCAATTGACCTTCTGTGGTGTATTTACAATTGCCTTGAAATTGTAAGCAGATGCTTGAAACCCTTACTTAATAGAGCTCCAACATCTGTTTCACTAGTGGTTATTGACCACCAAAGCAGAGCAAGCTTGAGCAGCTCTCCGACATCTTTCTCCTGCCAACTTGACTTCTGTTATTGACTCCAGATATTTTTCAAGACCGTATATAGAACATTAGTTATCGCATTACCCAGTCCGCATATTTCCATTGTGTCTGCAGTGACAAACATGGTTGTCGGCCCCTGTTGAATAAGTTTACTTGACTTTATACATGACACAGTCTTCTCTTTTCATAAAAGGGTCTTTAAGAGTAGACACAAACTTGGAATTAAGGGGTCTCTTTGGATAATTTGCATGCGGTCCCGGGATCATTTTCCATCTTCCACACTTGGATGATATCCCATCAACATTCATTTTACCCGAGGACAGCGTTGATTGTGTTGTGATACCTTTTGCAGAACACATTTACGCGATTTGTTCTTTAAACTGCAATAGTGCAGTGCAATTGTGCGTTATTGCATGGAAACGACCATTGACTTCAATGAGATAGTGCCTCAATTGGCACTATTACAGTTTAATAAATAACCACCATAGTGTGCAGAGCTGTGAAAACCTCACAGGTCTCCTATTCAAGTGTTCTTGAAGAAGAGATCTGTGACGATTTGAAAGCTCTGTATTGCGCTGACCATGTACAAACCCTTTTGCAGACACAGTGAATCTTTGCAGCAAAGAGCGGTATGTTGGGTGCATGAGGGCGGCACAAGGAGATAGAGATTCCCAAAGCCCTGATAATGAGTATTGTAGCTTGATTGGCGTTAGCTGCCATTTAAGTCCATAGTTACCGCTGATCGAGCTCTGATACCAGTTAGCGGTCCTTCGTAAATCCTCCCAAAGTGACTTTCAGACTGTCCCAACAACAGCTGACACTGGGGTTACCTACATCAAAGGCAGTGTGCTGACCATGATGCTGCTGCTGTTCAAACAACAATGTAATGTAATGTAAATGAGTCTATTAAAGTCTATTAAAGGTTAAGAAATATGCACACAGCACACCGGGGGTCAGTATGTAGAAATACATTTAATAAAAGGTCCAAAGAGACCTCACAAACGGTTCAATTAACCAAACATAAATAAATTAAAAAAACTACAGATATAACAATAAACAATTATCAAATAGAAATACTAAAAATAACCAAAAGTCAACCGATGATAAAAATCAAAGAGTACAGGCTCGACATAATCATAAGACTTCATATACTTAAAATAAGTGACTTAACGACATAGTACTGTACATAAAACCACAAAGGGGGGTGCATGTGCTAACCAGGGGGCGGACAAGTGTAAACATCATCAAATCCTATTTTAAACTTGTAACATTTCTATGTTGATCTATGTTAATGACCAAATGATTCAGGGGAGTTTGCAATCTTTATCTAATGTCTTGTAGGACACATTGTCAGCCCTGGTAGCTGATAACTTTGGTTTTGTTCTTTGTTTGCAAAGTAATTATGAAGCCATCATGTGTCAAGCGGAGAAATAGCCGACATGCTGGCCTTTTACATGCTGGCCTTTTACATGCTGGCCTTTTACATGCTGGCCTTTTACATGCTGGCCTTTTACATGCTGGCCTTTTCAGTGTTGTTTAAAAAAGCAAAACATATTCATTTTTTCACAAGAGAAGTCAAACTCTTAGGCTAAGGCCCTGGTAACTCCGCTGCACGTGCGCCCGCGAGATTGGCGGCGCGTGCAGCCGATTCCCTGGTCTGAAGCTCACTGCAGGAAGAGAGACCGGGGGGGGGGGCGTGGCGGGGGAGTGACGGGGGCGCGGCCATGACGTCACCCGGCAGGTTCGCCCTCATTGGCTGAACCGCCGGGGGGCGTGCCGTATCGCTCGTCGCGAGTCCTGCTCTCAATTCTATTGAGAGCAGGAGCAACTCTCGCCCCAGCGCTGCAGCCCCCCCTCGCAGCGGGCCCGGCGCCATTGAGGGAACCATTGAGCGGACCCTGTAGCGGCCCGGCGCCATTGAGCGGACGCTGTAGTAGGCAGCGGGGTCAAGGCCTTACTGTGTGGAAGGTTCACTATTTCTAAGGATGCCAGTAACACGTATTTTCTGATCCGCTACATGAGACTGCTTAAATCTAACTAAATCTGTCCTGTTTTTCTTTTTCTTTCTGTGGCATCATTGAGATATTCCGTGTGCGTTCTTTGGGACATTTTTTTCTGAAGTCCATAGCAGTTACCTCCGATCGAGCTCTGATACCAGTTAGCGGCGCTTCGTACATCCTCCCAAAGTGACTTTCAGACTGTCCCAATAACAGCTGACACTGGGGTTACCTACATCAATCTATGTATGTGACTATATAGCATTTAAGAGCCCACTTTTTAATTTTTTTTACACCACTAGTTTAGTGGAATCTTGTAAAACTGCCTCTTTTTTTTACAGAAAGTTAGCTGATATGTAGTTGTGTGTATACTGGCCACGGATAATACAGGTTTTAGCACATCTTAGCATAAAACGACTGTATCTGCGTTGGTGCTGATTACAGATAATATAGTTCTATGAAACACAGGACCTGTTCGGATCAGCATTTGGCTGTCTGCTAACAGCATTGTGTATGTACATGTAGAATTTTATTTATATACTGTATAAAATGGCGACAGTGCAGCAAGTAAAAGGGCAAACCTAGACCTTGCATCGAAGAGTTTACAATGTAATTGTTATATTAAGAGACCTAAGGCCGCGCTTATAGTGCCGGCGACGCTGACGCCAGGCGGCGGTCGCTGTAAAAATCAAATTGAAGTGACTTCCAGCGATCGCGACCAATCCGTCGCTCCGTTGCGTCGCTCCTACTATAAGCGCACGCGACGGCTTCAATACATTTGTTTTGAAGCGACATCGCGTTGCTGTCGCCAGCACTATAAGCGCGGCCTTAAACACAGGAGTATAAGTGTATTATTAAAGTGCAGGAAGGTAATGTAAGAGCAATTCATGCGTTTGTTTTTTTTAACATAGGTTTGAAGAAGGTCTCCGGACTTAAACCCCATTAATTTCAGCTCTGGGACCCCCTGCTTCACAATGTACTTGCCTCTGAAGGGGGTGCCAGTATCGCGTTGACGTCACGTCTTCCTATTAGCCCGCTGGGCACAAGAGCGTTGAAAAGTGGCGCGCTCCTCCTTTGTGCCGCCCTTCTTCAGCGTCACACAACGCTGCCATGTCACATGGTGTCATTTGATGCCGCAACGCCACATTGCCATGGCAACGGGATATCATGTGACGTAGCAGGGTCATTTGGCGCTGAAGGAGGAGGGCGGCCCGAAGGAAAAGGTGAGAACTGTGCTAAGGCCCCACGTCTCCCTTGGCAATCAGTGGGGAAGAGAGCGGGCCCTCGGTATGAGGGGGTGCAAGGGAAATTTGCTGCCCCAAAATGTATTGCCAAATGGGAAATCTGCCCCTGACCGTACAAATAAACATATCACGTGTGAGCATGTTGGCATGTCTGACAGGTCTGCAGCCCTGCTGTTCTCCATCATTAGCGTACAGCGCTTCCACCGCAGCCAGGGATTCTGGGAAATTACATGCAAATGAGCACATCTTGTACTTCATGTTCATTTTAACATGGACCCTTATCAGAATATGCCTGCTATATTACATGGCTTTTCAGCACAGCCTGGGTTCCAGAAGTGCAGAGCCAGTAACCCTACTCACAGACAGCTATTTAACCATTTTGGATCTCTTCAGTGTGAGGCTGGTTATACTGGTTTTAAAATGTGAAGTGGAAATAGGTTTAAGCCACACATTGTATAAGTCATGGTGGATAGAAAAGTGACAAACACCCTCCACCGTATAGCATACAGCAAATGAAAAAATCACTTGTGAGCCCATTCACATATCTCAGACCAGAAAGGTTTAAACGGATGTCTGTGAGTAGGATTACTGGCTCTGCACTTCTGGAACCCAGGCTGTGCTGAAACGCCATGTAATACGGCAGCCATAAGCTTGTAGGGCTCCGTGTTAACATGGACATGAAGTAAAAGGTGACACTGTGTGCTCATTTGCATGTAATTTCCCAGAATCCCTGGCTGCAGTGAAAGCACTGTGTGTTGAGATGATGGTGAAAAGCAGGGTTGCAGATCTCTCTGAGACATGTGAATGTGTTCACTAGTGGGCCGACGACAGGGGGGGAGAACCGGGACAAGTGTTCTGGGCCAGGTGGCTGTGGGGTGCCTGGCAGGTGCTGGAGGTTGGGCCAGACCTTCTGCTCGCATTGACATGAGAGACCTGGCGCGCACTGGCATCAGAGGCTTGCCGTGGGACAGTGTCAGTGAGGGAGGCTCGCAGCTGGGGAGAGCCAGGGCCCGGTGGCAACAAGAGGACCGGCAGCTCTCCCCAGCTGCAGCGTTCCTTCACTGACCCACGCATGGCCTCTCTCTGACTTTGGCGTGTGCATCAGCATGAGGGAGAGAGGCCCGGCGTGGGACAGTGAGGGAGGGAGGCCCAAACAGCGAGGGAGAGCGGGAAGCCTGGCAAGAGGCCAGCAGCAGTTGGGGGAGAGCAAGGGCAGCAGAGGCCTGGGACCATCCCCAAGTTAGGCAAGTCTTTATTTTGTATTTATTTGGGATGGTATTGAAAAAATATATATATTTGGGGGGGTGGGGGGGGGGTGGTATGTATTTGGGTGTTGGGGTTTTTATTTGTATGTGTTTGGGGGGTGGAGTTTTTTGGTATGTATTCTGTGGGGGGGGGGGGGGGATTGGGTGTGTGTGGGGCCATGGGGGAATGAGCGAGAGTGGTGTAATTGATGAAGGGTGGGGAGAGAGTGAGAGGGGATGTAAGAGAGTGGGTGAGGAGGCGAGTGAGAGAGGTAGAGAGGGGGTAAGAGTGAGACGGAGAGGAGAGAAATATATTGGAAGAGTGGGCTCGCGAGGTGTGAAATGGGCAGGGCTCACAAGACTGCTGACACGGGGAGTGGGCCTCGGTCCTAACTCTGGTCCTGGGCCAAGGGTAATCTGTCTGCGGCCTGCTCACTAGTGATAGTTTTATTTATTGTAATTTATACAGAAATTTATAGTTAGCCAGCGAAGACATTTCCAGAGATCAGACGCAGATCCAAGCCTAGAACAGCAGGAGATTCTAGCAGCAGCATTTAATGAAGATTGTAAGGATAGAAAGGTGTGAGGCGGGGAGGCCAGATAAAAGCAATGTTACAGTGATCCATATAATCCTTCATGGACTGTGATGCCTTTTAATGGGCCAAAATACTGTATAAGTTGTAAAATGCTGCTCTGTGCATACGCTTTCAAGACTGTGAAGGTCTCTTCTGAGGTCATCTTATGAAGATTGATATGTTGATCCACTAAAATTATCACAGCCCACAAACTATCTTTCTATTTTTGGAACAAATATGGCTACTAGCACCCATCAATTCTTCAATTAATACAGGAGAGAACGAGGGAGTCCATAAGCTTTGTGCTATGGTGCAGAGGAGGAAATAGCAACATTTAGTAACAGCATTTAAATGAAGGGGGAAAGAGAGGGGGTAATTTAAAGTAAACCCTTTTGCAACATACTTGTGAGAACTGGGTGGTTGTTGTAATTAACTGTAATGGAAGAGGGAACAGTGGGGTCTGGTGTGGCAGGGCGTATGAAGAGCATACCTGTATGATTTAGACATATTAAATTGAGGCAACGGGGGGTCCTCCAGACAGAGATTGCTGATGAGCCATCTGTGATTTGAGACTGGAGTGCAGGTGTAAGGTCAGGTCCCGATCGTTGTTACCATACCCCCTTCCTGAGGCAAAGTCCATCCCATATTAAGCAGCCACTTTATCTGTTGTTTCAAGATTGCTTGTTATTCCCTCTAGACCAGGGGTGGGTCACTCCAGTCTTCAAGGGCCACCACCAGGTCAGGTGTTCAGGATAGCCCTGCTTCAGCATAGGTGTCTGACAGAGCCACCTGTGCTGAAGCACGGATATCCTTAAAACCTGACCTGTTGGTCGCCTTGAGGACTGAAGTTGTCCACTCCTGCTCTAGACTGTGAGCTCTAATGAGCAGGGCCCTCATTACCATCTGTATCGGTTTGCTCATATTTGTCCTGATTTTGTATATCATTCTGTTTATGTAATTGATGTCACTCCGTACCCCCCACTATACCGTGCTGCGAAATATGTTGGCCTTTCACAAATGAACGATAATAATAGCATAGGGATGAAGCCAAAACAGTTGGATGTCACCCAGCGAGAGTGCGTATAGAGAAAAGAGTAGGGGACCTATAACAGCCTTGAAGTACACCACCAGAGTGATCCATACAGGTTGAGGAGCAATTGGCAAAAAAAAAAAAACACTGAACAGGCGGTAAGAGGAAAACCAGGAGAGGGCAGTGCCATGGATGCCAATAGAGTGGAGAATGTGAGAAGAGTGGTCAACCGTATCGAAAGTAGAGTAGAGGTTAAGAAGAGCTAGAAAAGAGAAGTTTCCTGGAGATAGATAGGCCTAAGACATGCTTAAAAAGAGGTAGAAAAGTGGCAGAGCAAATCGATGAATTATAGATATGAGTGATGGTGGGAACTGTAAGGCACAGCTGATGGTGGGCTCAACAACAGAGAGCGGACCCGATGGCTGGAGCAGGCAGAACTGACCTGGTTCGGAGTGTAACTAACAGGCAAACGCAGTACAATGGACAAGCCAGAAACCATAAACCAAGGTCGGGCAGGAAAAAATGTTTTAGACAGGCCGGGGTCAGGGCAGGCAGAGGTCCCGAGCGTGGTCAGGCAGGCAGATAATCGGACAGCAAGCAGGTCAGACAGATTCGATATGCTCAAACAGCAAGGCTCGATGCAAAGGTCAAAACCACATTGATCTGGCAACTAGACAGTGGAAGTGGTCTGCTTTTAAAGGAAGCCATGGGGTGTGTCAACGAGGCTCAGTGGCAGGGGTGAGCATGACATACCAAATAAGGACAAACAAGTGCAAACAGACACAACAGTTAATGAGGGCCCTGCTCGTGAGACCTTACAATCTAGAGGGATTAAGGGTCAATGTTGAAATGAAAATGGCTGCTCATTGTGGGAAGGTGTATACTGCAAGGGGATGTATGGTCCAGCTGCACAGCCCCATTAAGGTTTTGGGGTCAGGATGTTAGGGGGTGTACTGACTGGAAAATGCCTATTAAAAATGCTTATTCGGATTGTCAATATCACCAACGAAATACACATAGACACACCCATACCAAATGTTAGTCAAATATTGATTATTGAAATACTTGGCTTCGGATTTCATATGCAGTTTATAGCAGTCAGGATACCATACACAGTCAACCAAGAGAGCCCCACCATCTCTCGAGATACCTGGTAATTAGAGGTGTTTATCTGAGATCACTTATCTCCCGGACACAAACAGCTTCACCGTTCGCTTTGTTCCGGGCTGAGGTTCAACTTCCCTATTCTCAGGACAAAGCTTACAGTATATACCCCTGTAACATGGTTTCTGCCCCCCCCCCCACCTAGGGACCCGGGCTGGGGAACAGGCGTATTACCAGGTGTGTGTGGTGCTATACCTGTAGGCTGCAGGAGTAATGAGACAGGAACAGGACAGGCTTGGACAGATCTCTGGGTTCTTCTTCTGGGTTGGTCTCAGTGCGTCCAGCTGTGATGGGACCCACGGGGTGTGGGTGTCAGCCCCTATCACTGCACTCTCATACCCCTCCTGCCCAGGAACTGACACCAGAGGCAGAGGTATCTTCGAATGGATTTTATTGTAGTACTTGCTGCAGCAGCTCCTCATTGCAGCATATCATGATCTCCAAAAGTCCCAGGAATTCTGGAGGGTGCATGACCGGTAGTAGGGCTCTGATCTTTGTAGTCTCTAGGCCAGTCGGCCTAGAGTGAGCATGCTTTCCCCGCAATGGGGAAGTCTGACAGCTCCATCCTCGCTCTCTGAAGAGCAGAGGAAAAGACCCACTAACTTTTAGCTATTCCCCTAGAAAACTCTGGAAGGGGCGGGCTCATGGACTGTACCCACCTACAAGGGGCTGTACACAGGCCATGAGTCACCACCTACCTTCCTTCACCTTCAAGGGAAGCAGAAGGGGGGTCACTGGCCCATAGATTAACCTGCTAATGCCTGGAACTTAACAGGACTTACATAGCAGATACACTATGTGGAGAGAAACAGGTACTATGGAATATACCATGTTATACCCCTATCTCAGGAAATGAGGGGGCTGGGGTTTCCCTTGGGAGGGGGGGCAGGGGAGAGGGGCGGGTCTTACCCTACCAAAAGTAACAACACATTCACTGGAACATTAACTATTTGAGTAAGCATTTACTAAGAACTTGACTAAGGAAGTCACTGAATAAAAGGAAGTAAGCTGAAGCAGTCACTGAAAAAGAGTAACTAAGCTGTTTAAAATGCACTATTATTACAGCAACAGTAACCATTTAAACTTAACCCATTACACGCTGAAAGTTAACCCCTTACATTCCTAGCCCATCAGAACCAAGACAAACTCCATTCTCCCTACCTGGGGTGTTGGCGTGGAGTTTGATGGGTGAATGTTGGGGATGTGCCAGATTGGCTTCCTTGAAAAGGTGAGTTTTCAGGGAGTTTTGAAATGTCTGAAAGCTGTGCGACAGTCTGGTGATGCGTGATGGGGAATTCCAGAGAGCGAGAGAGAGCAACACGGAGAAGTCTTGTAGGTAGGGGTGAGCGAAGTTAATAACGTAGGAGGAAAGGCGGATGTTATAGGCTAAACATAAGCGGGCATTTAGGGATATACACGGCAATGATGCTTGAGATGTAAAGGGGGTAGCGGTGTTGAGAGCTTTGCAAGTCAGATCTAGGATTTTAAATTTGAGGATATGAGTAGCCAGTCTAGGGATTTGCATAGTGGCGCAGCAGAAGTGGAGAGGTAAGTGAGGTAGATGAGTCTGCCGGCAGCATTTAGGATGGATTGAAGTTGGAACAGGCAGACAAGGGGAATGCCAGCTAGAAAAAGGTTGCGGTAGTCAAGGCGGGACAAGGTGAGCGAATTAGGATTTTAGTTGCGTCATGAGTGAGAAAAGAGTGTATCCTAGCAATATTTCTGAGGTGGGGATGGCAGGACTCGGTGAGGGAGTGAATATGAGGAATGATGAAGGCAGAGTCAAAGATGTAGTTCGTTATCAATTGCCAGTGTGGGCTCCAATATTGTTGGTTAAATTATCAGCCCGCTTAAAATGTAAAATGGAGAACACATTAATGGCATCAAAAATGCAAATCGTCTAATGCTGGTAAAAAAATTCAGAATCTGGTGCAACATTTTTAAGACAAACATGCAGGGACTGGAGCTGGATCCCTAGAGATGCCAGAGGGGGAGATCGAGAGCTCAAGTTACAACAGAGAGAACAATACTGGAGTTTCACCTTGCAGACAAGGCACCTTTAAGCCTAAATGAAATGATAGAACTTAACCCATTTCTGAAATAACACCATTTGTATATGTATTTGGGATAACTGTAAATGGATTCATTTTTATGATGTACATGCAGTACAATAATTTTTTCCCCCGTTAAATTTAGTTGAAGCCGAGTGCCCCATGCTATGTGTTTCCCGTCCCTAGCATATAAGTCCTGGTAAGGTGCAGGGAGTGTTGGGGTTAAATCTCTTCCTCATAGGCCAGCATGAGAGTCCGGCAGCACATTATACAAATTGTAGCCATAGCCAGTGGCAGGCTAGTGCCAGTTGCAAGCATCATGCCTGGGAGGGGGGGGCGTATTTACAGGGTCACGTGGTGTGGGATGATGCCTGCTCCTCCTTCAACCCTGCCCAGTTTTCGGGCAGGGTTACTAACCCCTCCACAGGTATACATTCCTTCCTAAATTTAGGGAAGAGAAAGATTCCAGGATGTAGCCTGCTCCTAAGGGAGTGAGGCCGGTGTCTGACTTGCCCCATCAGGTGGTAAGGGGATGACTACTAGCCTCAAGGGCCTCAAACCCTTGGGGGGGGGGGGGGGCTAGTCAGGGAGAAGAGGAGCAAGTTGCAAGGGAAGAGTGTAATCGATTTGGATGCAATAAGTACCTCTCTTGCAAGAGAGGAAGGAATCTCCTGGCCTACCAATAAATGGTACAAATTTCCTTGCCTCTGGTGTGTATTACTGGAGGGGGTTCCTTTAGGGACTACTCCCTGCCTCTGGCAGAGCCTTGCAGGATGGAGGCGCTGCACCAGAAGAACTACAACTCTGTTCCCTTGCTTCTCCCACCACCATCTGCGTAGACAGGCTTTCTGATATACTACAGGTGAGCAACCCAGCACCATGGTACACACAGTGACATACAAATCTCCCTTAAGGGGGGGGGGGGGAAGGTGTTACATTTGGAGGCGTTGCTGAGATCTGGGGACAGCAAAAGGAAGGGGATAATGTGGAAGGAGAAGCGAGGGCCAGTGCTGTGTCCGCGCCAATGATCCCCACTGCTTGCAAGCTGGGGTGCTCTCTATGAGGGAAGCATCCAGGTCATGAGTGAAAGCTCACCGCTGCCTAACTGAGAAGTGAATGGGGGCAGTCACTGTATCGGGGCCGTTCGTTACCTTGACCAGGACATTTGCATAAACTGAGAGGTGCGTGAGAACCACTATATCAGAGCCACGTCCCTTCACGTTCAAAGGCTGAGAGGTGCTTGAAACCCATGGTATCATCTGAGTGCACGCAGGTAATATGCCTACGGTGTGGACCGCTTGAAAGACAGCACCCCCAACTTGGAATTACCTGTGGGTGCTCTTAATTGTTACATGTTCCGGGGCCGAGATGTTCTTGAAACCCATGGTATCTGCTGAGTACACGCTGTAGTATGCCCACGGTGTGGATCGCTTGCAAGACAGCACTCCCAAGACGGGACTACAAGCGTGTGATCAACTAATGTGTCCTAGAATGCGCAGGGAGAGGTAGTGTGCCCTACAGTGTGGACGGCTTGCAAGATACCACCCCAAAGATGGAACTCCAAGCATGCACTGATGTGAATTCGGGGCCCCTGAGGAGGATCTTAAGCCGAAGACTATTCCCGTCAAAATCGGGAGAGCTGTGTGCAGAGTTTGCAAAATGCAAGCTCTGATTTTGCAAAGTATGTGTGGCTTGGCGCGAAAGCCATAGCCACGCCCCTTTTACCAAGGGCATGGACTTGTTGCAACTACTATGTCCCATCTGCGGTTGCTCTAGGAGGAAGCTGGGGGTGTTTCTGCTGTGTCAGCAATGTGACATTCCCTACTTCCAACCGAGGGACCTTGATATTGCAATGCTTTACCCGAGAACGGAGCATACTGTCCTCCGGATGATCGGGCAACTTCAGAGGCTCATCAGGGGATTATCCAGGGATGTAGCGGTGGGCTATAGGGACATATTGTACGAACTATTTCACCCCATGCCTGGAGTGGCTGCTTTCACTCATTGCCAGTTATAGCCATGCTTCTAAAGCCCAGTCTCTGGGAAGTGCTGCTTTGCCACGCTGTGACTATAAGTGTGACTTACCCGCTGAGGTGACCGGGGAAAGCGGACCCATGTCGCACTCCTTGATGGTGTAGGAACAGGACTATTACTTCCAGGATATCGTTCGGTTTATGGAGAGGTCTCTGCGGGCATCATCCCCTGCTATGCGGACTGTTGGCCATCCTGCGGAGGTTTCGGTAAGACCGTTACCACCTTCTCCCAATATGAGCATGGCGTCCTGTGCCCATTTGCTTTCCAACACACCTCATTCCGTGTTGCCCAAGGGTGAGGCAGGGGGTCCATTCCCACGCTACTACCGGAGTGCCGTTCTATCGTCTCCGGCTGCGCACAGGCAACCAACTGCAACGAGAGCGAGCTCCAGGAGGTTCCAGAGGTGACCTCAAAAGCAACCCCGCCAGAGCGGAGGAAATAGTCAGCTGCGGAAGAACTTCACCAGGGATGCCTTCTCCCAGAAGGGAGGTCTACGTGGATGCAACATCCCAGCATGTCTACGTGGGTGCAACAGCCCAGCAGATCTACAAGGGTACAATAGCCCAGCAGTTCGTGGGTGACACAGCCCAGCAGGTCGACGCGGGTGCATCCACTTCTGAGATACCTCATCCACTGGCGCCGCCGGTGGAAGATGTTGTTTACCTTGCAGATAGCAAGATTCTGACTGTTAACTTGCAAATGGATAGATTAACCATATTGTTACTAATTAGTCTAAACTTAATATAGTTTTTGCCTTGCCTAATTTCCATTTTGTGCTGCATATCATTTTGGCCGAATCTAGTAGTAAGAGAAGTGCTATGTTGCTGCTTTCTGAAGATTGTTCCTTAGCAATGGAAAGAACATGGGCCAAAGGTCACTTGCATCACGGATATATTTTGCCAAATATGCATTTGTTTCTGAACCGTATAGTAACTGAATTACATGTTGCCATCAACAAAACTCTTGCATATAGGATCCATGGGCAATCTGGTGTACTCTGGATGCGATTAAAGGTCTAAAGTGATGTTCGTGTTTGGAAGTCTGAATGTGCATGGTCACTACAGAATTATGTGTACTGCAGAAGCAAGGAAGGAGCGTTAGTGCTAAGACAGGAGGCAGAAACCATTGGGTGGTGTGAAAGTTCTAAATATGGAACCTTGGGTTATATTTGTACTATGACTACTGTAGACCTGTGAAGTGAAACATTTTTCAGTCCATCCAATCCAACGTATGCGTTTCACTCAGGGTTTGAGCTTCTTCAGGGGTTTAAAACCCCCGAGGAAGCTCAGACCCTGAGGGAAATGCGTAGGGTGGATCGGACGGACTGACTGAAACAGTGAGAGGTGTACGCTTCTGCACCTTACATTTCTACACCAATGTAAGTACGCGACTCGTCCTGAATCCCCTGGTGACGTCGCCTACCTGGTTGCAAAGCTGCGTGCAGAGGCGGGAGGACAAGGGAGTCTGTGTTTGTAGGAGTGGAACCTCGGCACGGCCAGTCTTCAGACCCTGCGTGGTCTATATGCTTTTACTATCTGGAAGCATGTGAATGTACTGTCACAGCTCTAATTTGTATTTTATTCACTTCTAAAACGTTATTTGCACTATGTTCTCTACTCTTCACATATGTAAATGGAAGCTGACTGTATATCTTACCTTAGTAAAGGCCCACGATTCTGCAGGAGTCCACATGTGTTGGAAAAACACTTGATTTTTTTCATACACCACGTTAGTAGGAAATTCGTGGCTTTTAGACTTTTCCACATATATTTAAACAACTGTTTTGCACTATGTGTATATTTTTCAGTTTTTTCCCATGCATTTTGAGAAAGTTTGCGCTTTGGACCTGCTACCATTCAAAAGAAACAACCCACTTGTCCACCCAAACAGTTTACTTATTGTTTCTCTAACCAGCATTTTGCCCATAACATGAGATCATCCATCAGAATCGATTTATTTGACTCCACACAAGTTTTATTAAGGACGCTGGCTCTTCTGTTTCCTCTATACTAGGGACACAGTTCTTGAATGCAATCTCTGGTGAAAGTAGCACAGACTAAAGACTCCACCCCTCTATCTTGTTTAAGACATGTCTGTGATTGTAATTGTCTACTGCTGCGTTTATGTCAGCATCATAATCCCAGCACATAATTCAAATGAGAATTACATATCAATGTGTCATTCCTGGTAAAACATTCTAAATAGCAGTCTAACCAACCAACCTTAATGTTGTCAAGTGTTCATGACTGCTGCATTAAGCCACTGAATGATGTAGGGGCTTACGACACGTTGTAAATCAGAGTTTAGCAGCTCCCTTTGGCACCACAGAGTTTATTCGTAGTAACATTTACTGTATGAGTCACATTGGGAAATGTTGCCTCTCGTACCGTCTCGTAGGATAGTAGAGGAACTCACCGTTCCACTTGTAATATAAGAGGGAAGACTGTGTGGGTAGTTCAGGGGGGGGGTGTTAGAACCGATCATGGCAAAGGGGATATAAATATGTCTGCTGGCTTCCCACGTTTCTCCTAAGGGGGGGCCGTTTGCAAGCAGAAGGGGAACTATTTATTTTCTGTTTTATGTCATGTGTCCATAAACCGCATAAGCAGCCATTGTGCCTATATTGTTATTGCTCCCCTTCCTTAATTTCAGGAAACAGGCTAACATTTTGTTTCCAATTTATATTTGTTTGCTACCAAAAAAAAAAAATGCTTTGCAGGGATTAACTGCGAGTTTTGAGTGTGCTATATTAAAAGCCTGATTGGATGTATTAAGTTTCATGGCTCCACGTTGGGCTCACACGAGTTTTACGCAGCACACTAACACACATTATTTCATTTGGCAACATCCTTTTGATTGCAGTTGACATACAAACTTGCTCTGAAATTGCGGGTTAACTTGAAAACAACCCTTCCAATGTTTAAAAATGCCCACCCCTTACTTCTTGCGTGACCTGTGTTGACCTTTTTTAATACTTTAGTATTATCATGTTTTAGTGGGGTTTTTTTTTTTATATATATACTGGAGCCTTGGTAGGAATTCAGTAATTGTTGATAGGCGCTTGTGTAAGTTTGCAAACATGGGTCAAAGTGGGGGCTGCACTAGGTATCGTTGAGCATTGTTAACCTTCTCAGTACCACTGGACCACCGGTATTTCCCGTCTTGTGATGACACGACCTCTCCCCGCGGCTGACGAGAGGGGCTCTTCTGTTTGGATCGAGACGAGTGGATCGACACCTTTTAAAAATATTCTTAATTATCACTTTAAACTTAACATTTCCATGGTAAACACATGCTTTGGGGAGATTTTAGAACCTGTTTCCAATGCCTTTTACTGATCAAACTGGAGATGAATTCCTTTTGTACAATGATGACCCAATTAGTCATAGAAATAAACATGAATAGTCGATCTGCTCGAATCCAGTGTTCCAGAACAAAAAGAAAGCATGTTAACAATACTTTAAGGGTTATTGAATTTAAAACTCCAATGACACGAAAAAGATACTTAAGAAAAAATTGATTTGACGCTCTATATGTGACTGCTTCTTTATAGGGGCAGTGACTCCTAAGGCCAAAGTGAACTAATGGTAGTTAGTGGCATGCTTTGTAGGGTAAATATGCTAACACACATTATTTTAAACTGTTTATATTATAAATATTTTCTGCAATACAAGAGAGAACAGGAGTATATCTTTGTGACATTACAAATAGTCTCGAAGGGAAAGTATGCGTTTTTGCAGGTAACACAGAGATCTGAAAAAGGGTTGACACTCCAAGGGGGTAAACAAAAAGATTCATGATTTAGGAAGATTGGAGGAATTGTCAAGAATGTGGTAACTATAATGTAATGCCCAAAAGTGCCAAATAATGCACCTGGGTCAAACAAAATCCAAAGGCAGGATACAGGATTAATGACCCTATAATGTCCACTATTATAGAGGAAAGGGAACTGGGAGTCGTTATTTCAGCAGACTTAAAAGTAGGCGAGCAGTGTAACAAAGCTATGGCCAAACCAGCGGGACATTAGGTGGTATAAGGAGAGGTATTAGCAGCAGAAAGAGAGGAGGTGTGATGCCACTTTAGAGATCATTGAAGAGACCTCCCCTAGAGTATGTGTTCCATCCTGGATACCATATTTGAGATTGTGCAAAGAAACGCTATTAAAGTGGTGTATCTTCTACAGCATAAGACTTATCAGGAGAGCCGGAAGAACATTAATACAGTAGGTACAGCTCCGAGCGGTGGGGGGGGGGTGTTGGTTGACACTTTCAATAAAGGGTTTCAACAAAACACAGGAGGAAAGCATATTTCAGAGAAGGAGGAGTGCCAGAACAAGAGATCATTCTCTGAAGGTGGCAGGCTCAGGGCAGATGTGAAGAAATACTTCACAGAAAGCGTGGTGCGTTCGTGGACTAGCCTCCCAACACAGGGAATACGTATCATTTAAACATGCTCGGGATGGACATAAAGCTGTCTTAACAAGATATCCTTGCGGAAAGAACGGAGCACAGCAAATGCAGTAAGAAGGGGGCTAGATACCGCTGTTAAAAATCCTTTATTCCATGGTAGACATCATGGCATGGGATATGTTAAAAATCTCGAACGCGTTTCGGGCCGTCGCCCTTTGTCAACGAGAATACTAAACAGACTGCGGCTACCGCAGCTGATATAGGAGTTCCCCTGCCTCCAGCTGATTGATGACGTCATCTGCCATTGGCGCGAGATCGTCAAGGTATAATCTGATTGGTCCATATCCTGGACCAATGAGCTCCTTAGGTTGCGAATGCTTCACTGATATCAGGGAGGAAAAGGGGAGTGACACCTATATCAGGAGCGAAGCTACTGCATGCTGTAAACTCAACATAAAGCTGTCTTAAATCCGAAATAAAGCCAGGGAGCAAATCGGGTCTGAGGTTTTAGAAGATAGGAAAATGGCAGTCTAGGTGGACCAAATGGTTCTTACCTGCTGTCTATGTTTCTATGAGTAAGGAATGGGTGGGATACATAAAGATTTACACCTTCCTTAAAAAAAAAAAAATCACATCTGTATTTATTTCTTTAATGATTTTTCAAACGTTGATGTTTTTATGGGAACCACGTGCTTCTAAGTGGGGTTTAGACCCGTCAGTTAATCTTTCATGATAAAATGTGTTTATATGACGAACACAAAGAGCTATTCCATACGACACCTTTCAACACTGGAAGACACCGTTTTGCCTACTCAAGTGAATGGGCCAAAAAACCTTGGAGAGTAGCACTGGTTACCAAAAATGGGGGAATGCTGTTAAAAATAAATATATGTTTGTTTTATAAATGTATTCTTCGAGTGAATGCCCCATTAAAACACCGTTGAACCTGCGCAATTTCCAGATTTCATCAAATCCGTACTAATCTCTTTCACAGAGATTTTCTTTAACCGTGAGCAAGAATGAGATCCATAATCGCCAGCTTGGGATATCTGCTAATGACACTTTAGCGTCCTTTGCCTAACAGGATTTACTCAATGAAGCACATTTACAGATTAGTTTGTTTATTGATCACCACTCTTTCTGCAAGAGATCAATGATAATGTACTTCCCAATCTTAATTGTTAACCCCTTTCTCGATATTAGCATTGATATGTGCCAGTAACGTCCCTGTCGATGCCGAATGGAATTTCTTAGTTTGCCAAGTCATTGTTTCAGCTACTTTAATTTGTTTTAACCCATTCAGAACCTGTAACGGGCATTTATCCGCACCAAATAGTTGACAAAGCTATTATCCTTAATCATTGTTAACGCAGCAGTCGTCGAAACTGGTTTTGTTTAAAAAAAATGTATGTAATAGGTTTGAAGCAGGGGAGTCTCCAGGGTTGAACCGCATTGATTTCAGCTCTGGGGGCCCCCTGCTTCCAGAGATATTTACGTCCGTAGGGGGTGACGGTATCTCTCTGCTGTGTAAATGTCCTGGTCGGTGGCGCCAATCGGAAGACGCAAGTGATGATGTTGCAACTTCCTACTGGCCCACATGACACGGGACTTTGAAACCACCATATTGTGAACCCAGCCAGGGCTCTTAAGAGATACCGGTACCCCATAGGGAGGTGGGTATCTCTGGGAGCAAGAGGTCACCGTAGTCTCGAGGACACCTGCTTTAAGAAAGCAACTATGACCTACATGCACAAATCCCCCCCCCCCCTCCCATTTTTTTTCTGTCAATTTTGCCTTTTTGCTCTGATCTATTTTATAAAGACAAATAAAGCTTACCGTTTCTATAGTGGGCCTCCAGAAACTGCCAGAAATTTGGGATAGGACACAGGAGCTGAGCAATATACCGATATTTGACTGTAATATCACGAAAAGGAAAACACGGCGATAGGTCGATTATTTTTTATTATTTTAGCAATACTACAGTCAGTCAACAGTGGTAATCATTGAGGTCTTGGGGACAATTGGTGGCATACAGTTTAAGAAGCAGCAGTTTAATTGAAGACAGATCTGCCCATGTAAAAGGGATCCTGGTACCCTTTATTCCCTTTTTTCCCTCAATGACTGCAACCCCCTTCTTTTCCGGAGGATTGGTTTCCCACGTTGTTTTTATCCTTTCCCTATCTCTGATTTTCAGTAATAGGTGAAACTATCAGCGTTTTTATATTGTAAAAGACCCTGGGTTCATTGCGGGAGCTTAGTGGAGGTTTTTAAGGGACGTTCGGAGAGGATAAAGAGAACAGTGTATTTGGGGGTGCAGCCGTTTTAGGGAGATAGCAAAGTGAGACAGAGAGAATGGGAGTCTTGCTGTGCAGAGGAATTGAACGAGGAAATAAGTGAGACTTTAAATAGCAGTATAGAAAGGAAAGAGCAGTATAAGTTGGGGCACCCTGTTAAGTTTAGGCTTGTAAGGTAAGCGGTGAGAAGTTTACTTTTTAAGAGTTCCTGTTATAGAGTATAGGGATTGTTAGGTTTTAGTGCAGAGACAGTCGATCAAGACTCCAAAGTCCCAGCAAGTCACAGTGCATCCGTTTCAGTCTGTTCTGCTCTCGCAGGGCAGCGGCCATCACTACCTGAGGGACCCCAAGAAAAAGCAAAGGTTACTTTATGCCTCGTGACCTTAATGGTCCAGCCCCAATGTTTCACTTCTGTCATCCTTAAACCAGGCCTGGTAGCAAATAACTGAAACATAGGTGCTTAAGGGGTGCCCCCAAGAACCATGACGGGTAGATGATTGGTATGGGACATTGTTCGAAAGATCTTTTGTTGAATTTTGCTGTGAAAACAGAAGGAAACGAACTTGGGCAAAATAAATCTGTAAGACTGACCCCATGCCGGCTGAATTCTTGCCCACCCTATTATATGAAAGGTTCTCTTTGCGTACATGAGCTGGCATCTTCCCGAGCCCATGCAGCCCGGCCCGACCTAAGCTACTGTAATTACGTTAAAGACTCATTACAGAAAGTGCAGTACAATATATCTTAAAACACCTTCATCTTTTATTAAATGCTATCACGAAATCCCTTCCAAATTATTTATTTTTGTAGCAATCATTTTCAAAGTTCATATTCTTTTCCCTCTGAAACCTAGATTTATCGCAATAAATATCTTTTTTTTTTCCCCACGATATATTTCTTAATATAGTTATCACTCGCATAGGGCGAACATCATATTATTGTTGGGTAAAGCTAGGTTCTCTTCAAGTAATGTGACATTATTTAAGGCTTGGTGTTACTCCGGGCCAGAACATGAAATGGGGCTTTTGGAAGAAAGGAGGGGGAAATAAGGCAGAGTAATAATACCATGTTATTTAACTCGTCCCTAAACCTGGCGTTATTCCCAGTCACTTTTGCCCTCTTTCACTGTCTGGAGAGGAGTAACGCCAGGTTTAGGTATGACTAAAACCAGGGATTGCTCAACTCCAGTCCTCAAGCCCCGCCCGACAGGTCAGGTTTTCAGGATGCCCAGCTTCTGCACAGGTGATTTAATAAGTCCCTGCTTCAGCACAGGTGGCTCAATCAATCCTTGCTTCGGCACAAGTGGCTCAATCAGTCCCTGCTTCAGCACAGGTGAAGGCGGAGTCTTCCACTGAACCTCTGATTGAGCCACCCATGCTGAAGCTGGAATATCCTGAAAACCTGACCTGTTGGGGAAGGTGTTAAGGACTAGAGTTGAGCACCCCTGACTTAAATAACACAACGTTATTTTTTTTGCGTCAACAATACCGGAGCGTGGTGAGTAGAGTGTTCTTAGGTTTGCATCATCAGGTCAGCTGATCATTGGCATATCGTGTTTCCCCCAATGCTCATTCTTTTTAACACTAGGCTTTTAACGCGACGCCAACGGAAGTTAACGTTCCTTTCTGTAACGCCTACACCTTTCCCATTAACATAACGTTAAATAACCGATCGGGGTTTAGTGAGTCTGAGCCCAAATGGGTTCATATTCAATTAAATGTTTTGTAAAAAATAAATAAATAATAGCACGTTTTATAAAACAACCCATGAGGCAATCTGTGTATTTGGCAGATTTCTAGAAATTGGCATCGTGCTTATTAGACAAATATCCATTTAGCTGCCGTGCATTGAAAGCCTCTTTTATGCTTAACAGGATTCCCCCTCTCGCCCTTTGGTGGGGTGGGGTGACCCTTTCACAGCGTGCGATTTCTCTCTCTTAAGTACTTTATCTTTGTAATGCAATAATCATCGACACGGTAAAAATGTACGTTTGTGTGAATTGTTCTGCAGTTCTGTTACAAATGATAATATCACAGTGCTGACACAACACTTGCCTGTGTCCTTTTAGATATCACTGTAAAGTCATGGACAGGGCCGCTTTATACATTAGGCCGGCTAGGCACAGTGCCCAGGGCCTACGAACCTTTTAGGGCCTACGAACCTTTTAGGGCCTACGAACCTTTTAGGGCCTACAAAATTTCACTTGAAAAAATACCTAAACCAAAAAAAAAAAAAAATCACAAAATAAGAGAAAACAGCACATTTTAATTTAAAATGCCTTCGAAGTATCGATACCTTTTTAAATATCAAAACAAAAGTATCGATGCCAAATATCGCTAGTATCAAAAGAAACAAGCAAACGATGAAATTAGCATAAAAATTATTAAAAATATCGGACACACAGGCCTCTAGAAATAAAAGTGCCTGGGGCCTACATAGGTCTTAAAACGTCCCTGGTCATGGAGTATGTATGTATTCCTGTGTACGCGTTTCTTTCATAAAACGCCATGTATTGTGCCAGACTTCAGAGTGAGATTATCCAGCACAGTATTACAATATCTGTTCTTTATTCGGAAACAGTGCTGCACATGTACTGTGTGTTGTACAAAATGTAAATACACATGAATTTAGGCAGCTTAGTGGGGAACACTTGCAGTGTTTTCCGACAAATAACCCGTATTTATATCATCCATGTCAAAATATCTCATCTGTTAAGTTCATTAAAGTTCAGAAACGAAATGCCTAATGACTACTACATTTGACATTTGCAATGACAGTGTTCAGAAGGGGCAGTGTTTGTAAATGTCATTTTAAGCTGTTTTTTTAATAGCATCTTAAATGCAGTGTAGAATTTGTTATTAACGCCATATTTGTTTTCTTGTGGAAAGATCTACAGTCCCATAACTTATTCAATGTGTGGTTGCAAAGCCGGTATAACCAGCCTCGTTCACAGTGACGAGACCTAAAAGGTCGAAATAGCTGTCTGAGTAGGTTTTCTGTCTCTGCTCTTCTTAACCCAGGCTGTGCTGAGAAGCTGTGTAATACAGCAGGCATAAGCTCATAGGGGTCCCATGTTAAAATGGATTAGATGTAAAAGGTGACACACTGTACTCATTTGCATGTCATTACCCAGAATCCTTGGCTGCCGTGGAAGCACTGGATGCAGTGGGGAAGGCAGGGTTGCAGACCTGTCCGAGATGTGAATGTGTGATATTTGTATTTGCTTATTATTGAAAAAACACAGGCGAGAGAACCTTTTTGATGGTACCCATGAAAATAGCCGTTGGAATATTCTAAAAAAATATATATATATATTCTAATTGGTCACTGATAATTGTAACTGTGTTTGTTTGAAAACACCTGCCTGCCGAACACAGGGCGTATTTGTATGTTCCACCGTAATCGTTATTTTTCAGTTAGGCATTTAGACCTATCTATTTTGTCTGAAATGGTTAAACAGCTGCTACGCGGCTGGAGAGGCAATCAAGTTCAAGCGCTCAATGTGTCAGGCCACGGATAGAGTGGGCGCCCGCCGCGATGGACCGCCTGGTGTCACGCGCGCCTGCTGGCCTGAGCGATCTGTGGCCTGAGATCCACAGCGACGAGCAGGTGTGGCGGAGGCGTGTCCGCGACGTCCCAGGAGTGGTCCGCCCTCATTGGCTGAACAAAATCATAACATTTTCGTCGGGTGAAGATGGCGGTCGCCCTTGGTCGCGCGCTCTACGGCCTGCCTCATAGAGGTGCGGCTTGTTGTTCGCACGCGCGGACGCACGCAGCCTACATGTGACCGATCTACTGTACTTCCATGGGAAATGTTGGTGCGTCTCATCTGCTGTCCTAATGCAGGTGAGGACACTTCAAAAAATAAAAACCAGTGAGTTCTGTTGTGTCGGCAGCTTTTATCCCTCGCCGTTTTGAAAGGTGCAATGCCAGGTAGCTGACCTAAGGGGCAGCCTTTTGTAAACAATTTACCCATGTCACTGGTTTCCTGAAACTGATCGCTGGAAGCAAATATGCGGCTTCTTTTGTTTTCTAGAAATGACCAATTGTATATCTTAAGGGCCCCTGAAATGAGGCTGTATTTGTCAATCCAGTTTTTACTTTGCCCATAGCCCAACCCGTCCTTATCAGAAAGCCAAGAGAGAAAGTGAGGATGAGAAAGGGGGATGGTGCTCCGACTGCAAATTCTTGTTGAACACACAGCAACATCACACGAATGGAAGTAGCCACAGGATATCAAACCCCTGCCAAGTCTCAGATCACCTAGGCCTAGATACTGTACACTCAACTCTGTTTACTCTGGTCAAATAACCGGAAGGAACGGTATTTTCTCTGAGTTAACACCTTACTAACACCTTACTCACCAAGGTAATCATACGCAAAAGTAACGGCTATAATAAGCAGTAATTGAGCTCATTAGAAGCATCAGGATAATGCTGCGTTATCTTCAAATAACGCAACATTATTTAAGTCTTTGTTCCTCCCTCTAAACCCTTTTGCCAGAAAGACAGGAGATAGAGAGGTCTCTCCTCTCATCTATCTATATATTTCTGAAAGCATTGTATGTCTCCCTGTCTGTAGTGTGTTCCCTGTCCCTAGCGGCAATCGCATTGGTCCCTTGGCCCGCCCGCCCCCGCACACCTCTCATTGGCCTCACACACTCACACCACTGCTTCAGGCCCCCTTGGCCCGCCCCCGCACACCTCTCATTGGCCTCACACACTCACACCACTGCTTCAGGCCCCCTTGCAGCTCACCTTCCCCCCTCCCGGTGGCCGTCACTCTCCCCCGTCACCCGGACCGCAGCTCACCTTCCCCCCTCCCAGTGGCCGTCACTCTCCCCCATCAGCCGGACAGGCCCTGCACCTTCCCCCCTCCCGGTGGCCGTCACTCTCCCCCGTCACACGGACAGGCCCTGCACCTTCCCTGCTGCACGTTTCCCGGCGGGTCGCGCTCACAGGTGCAGAGAGGGGGCGCGTGCGTAGCGCTCCCCGTATGGGAGGGAGAGCAGAGAAGGGCCAGGCGCGCGACAATCGGAGGAGCGCGGGAGAGAGGAGCGGTGCTGTGAGTCCTGGCAGAGGTGAGGGGGCTTTGTGTGTGCGTGGGGAGAGGGGGGGACAGTGTGTGTGGGACACCGTGTGTGTGGGGGGGAGGGGGGGACAGTGTGTGTGTGGGGGAGGGGGGGACGGTGTGTGTGGGGGGGGGCAGTGTGTGTGTGTGCGGGGGGACAGTGTGTGTGTGTGAGGGGGGGAACACTGTGTGTGATGTGGGGAACACTGTGTGTGTGTGTGGGGGGAGAGGGGGGGGACAGTGTGTGTGGGACACCGTGTGTGTGTGTGGGGGGGAGGGACAGTGTGTGTGGGGGTGAGGGACAGTGTGTGTGTGTGTGGGCGGGGGAGACAGTGTGTGTGGGGGAGGGGGGACAGTGTGTGTGTGGGGGAGGGGGGGCAGTGTGTGTGTGGGGGAGGGGGGGACAGTGTGTGTGTGGGGGAGGGGGGACAGTGTGTGTGTGGGGGAGGGGGGGACTGTGTGTGTGGGGGATGGGGGGACAGTGTGTGTGGGGGAGGGGGGGGGACAGTGTGTGTGTGTATGAGGGGGGGTACAGTGTGTGGGGGAGGGGGGACAGTGTGTGTGGGGGGGGGACAGTGTGTGTGGGGTGGGGGGGACAGTGTGACTCCCGGGCAACGCCGGGTCTCTCAGCTAGTCTATATATATAAAACTAAAATGTTTGTCTGTCAGGATGTTTGTCTGTGGGTTTGTGCATTTTCTGATTGATTGGCGGCCAGCCACGCCTCTCGCTGGCTCGCTCTCCCATTGGCTGAGGGGCGGGGGTTGTGGGGCGGGTGGTCTTCAATTAATAAAAATACATTTATTGTATAAAGATTGATGTTTCGGTCCGCTCGCGAACCATTATCAAGATATAAAAACATGCTACAGAATGTATACCCTCTCAGGGCGCAAGTGCAAAAGGGCGCCATACAACCACAATGCTGCTGCTGCTGCCAAGCAAAAGTGGCATAGCCGTAAAGTAACCAAATGTTGTAAAGTGCAAAATATAAACAAAAATCAGTATAATACCATAATATCGAACAATAAAAAGAACAGAATAAACAGAAACATACTGAACACGCAAATACTCATTAAATGAAAAATAATATAAAAACTCAAAAAGCAGAAGGTAATAAATGTATATGAGCCTATGTTGAGGATGTGTTTAGATTTGAAACGGGATATCTTCTGGGTGCGACATTTACCTGAGGAGGGGACATCCCCAGAACATTGTGCGTATAAACCACTTTATTACACTATAATGTCTGGTGTAAGACTTTATTAGAACAGTGCGGCAAGAAGATATCCAGCTCCAAGTTTAACTGGTGGCAGAGGTGGGATCCCAGTCATTCTGCAACTGCCTGCACCTTACAGAGAAAAGGGACACCCACTACCATTATCTAAAAGGAGTGCGGTAAGATCCAAAACCTTGTTCTTGAATGTGTTTAGATTCAGGACATATGTATGCTAATGTTATATATACGATAATTCCCACATCACGATATCACAAAAGTAGAGAAGATCTAGGATAGAGGAATATATTCGTGTCGTCATAACCAGTGTTGCTGTGTCATTTTAAATACTAACAATCGGCATATTCAAATTATAGTGCCCTGGTCAGAAGCAAAGTGTGACAGTCAGCACAATGCTGGAGAAAAACACACAAATGCAGGGAGTGCAGATGGATCAGAACGTGCCATCAGTAGACCGCCTAAAACCATAGCACACAGTCACAATTTGAAAGTTCACCTGTGCTGAAGCACGGATATCCTGAATACCTGACCTGGTGGGGGGGGAGGGGGCTTGAGGACTGGAGTTGAGCCCCCCTGCCTTAATTCACATACCATAGTGTAAACTTAGCAATGGGTATGGACAGCACCACCGCTAACCTCACTTTCACATATAGAATACCATATCATGTAAGTCATCAATTAAAGGATACGACGGTGAATAAAGACTAGAATTTGGTAGTATTGTTCATAACTAGTAACCCATAGATCTAATTCAACAGAACTATTAATCCCAAGGGCAGTACAAACAATACAGGGTCATACCTTGGGGTTGGGGAAAGGAGATTTCACCAGCAATAAAGGAAAGGGTTCTTTACAGTAAGGGCAGTTACTGATGTAGCGGCCGTTATTCAAACACTTCACGCGTCATGTACATCGGAATCCCGATTTGAAACCGCGGGATGAATTCCAGCCTTCCCGCACTAAGATGCGAGCGCGGCGAGAGCAGAAAAACGAATTTTAGTGTTCTGGCTTTTAAAAACATGAAATTGACACAGTAGCACAGTAGCACAGTGACACAGTAGCACAGTGACACAGTAGCACAGTGACACAGTAGCACAGTGACACAGTACTGTACACATTACAATTCATCCATTTTATTGCAAACAAAGAAACAGAATCCATGAAATTCAAACAAAACATCCGCGATAAGCGCGGGTGCCTGGGGCGATTAGCCGCGTTCATGCTGCGTGGGGAACAGCGGAGAACTCAAAATCGGCACCGAGATGTGTTCGAATAACGGCCGCTTCATCAGTACAATGTGGAATTCATTACCAATGGAGACTGTGATGGCAGATACAATTGATATGTTTAAAAAAAAAGTTGTCCATCTTTTTAGAAAGGAAAGGTATACAGGGATATACCAAATAAGTAACCATGGGAAGGAGGTTGATCCAGGAAGTAATCTGATTACCAATATTTGGAGTCAGGATGGAATTTAATTTTCCCCTTTTGAGACATTTAGTAATGTTTCACTGGGGTTTTGTGTTTGCTTGTCTGTGGATCAAAATACTGTAAATACTGTATAAATATAGAATAAGTAACGGTCGTCTAATTTTAACATACTGTAGGTTGCACTTGATGGACAAATTTATTTTTCAACCTCATCTACTATGCAACTATGTACAGCTCAACCCCGTTATAGCGAGATCTGGTATAACGCGGTTTGAGCAGGGACCCCAAATTTAATTTTTTTTTTTTACACTGCACACCTCATACACTCACTGCACACACTCACTACATGCTGCATACACTCACAGCACACTGCACACTGCACACATTCACAGCACCAACACTCACTGCACACTGCATACACTCACTGCACACACTCACTGCACGCTGCATACACTCACAGCATACTGCACACACTCACATCACCTGCACACTGCATACACACTGCACACTGCATACACTCACTGCACACTGCACACACTCACTGCACACTGCACACACTCACTGCACACTGCACACACTCACAGCACCTGCACACACTCGCAGCACACTGCATACACTCACTGCACACTGCACACACTCACTGCACACTGCATACACTCACTGCATACATTCACAGCACACTGCACACACTCACAGCACACTGCATACACACACTGCACACTGCACACACTCACTGCACACTGCATACACTCACTGCATACACTCACTGCACACTGCATACACTCACTGCATACACTCACTGCACACTGCATACACTCACTGCATACATTCACAGCACACTGCACACACTCACAGCACACTGCATACACTCACTGCACACTGCACACACTCACTGCACACTGCATACACTCACTGCATACACTCACTGCACACTGCATACACTCACTGCACACACTCACTGCACACTGCATACATTCACAGCACACTGCACACACTCACAGCACACTGCATACACTCACTGCACACTGCACACACTCACAGCACACTGCACACACTCACTGCACACCACACGCTCACTACACGCTGCATACACTCACAGCACACTGCACACATTCACAGCACCAACACTCACTGCACACTGCATACACTCACTGCAAACACTCACTGCACGCTGCATACACTCACAGCTCACTGCACACACTCACAGCACCAACACTCACTGCACACTGCATACACACTGCACACTGCATACACTCACTGCACACACTCACTGCACACTGCACACACTCGCAGCACACTGCATACACTCACTGCATACACTCACTGCACACTGCATACACTCACTGCACACACTCACAGCATACACTCACAGCACACTGCATACATTCACAGCACACTGCACACACTCACAGCACACTGCATACACTCACTGCACACTGCACACACTCACTGCACACTGCACACACTCACTGCACACTGCACACACTCACTACACGCTGCATACACTCACAGCACACTGCACACATTCATAGCACCAACACTCACTGCACACTGCATACACTCACAGCACACACTCACTGCACGCTGCATACACTCACAGCACACTGCACACACTCACAGCACACTGCACACACTCACAGCACACTGCACACACTCACAGCACCAACACTCACTGCACACTGCACACTGCATACACACACTGCATACACTCACTGCACACACTCACTGCACACTGCACACACTCACAGCACCTGCACACACTCGCAGCACACTGCATACACTCACTGCACACTGCATACACTCACTGCACACACTCACAGCACACTGCATACATTCACAGCACACTGCACACACTCACAGCACACTGCATACACACTGCACACTGCACACACTCACTGCACACTGCACACACTCACTACACGCTGCATACACTCACAGCACACTGCACACATTCACAGCACCAACACTCACTGCACACTGCATACACTCACTGCACACACTCACTGCACGCTGCATACACTCACAGCACACTGCACACACTCACATCACCAACACTCACTGCACACTGCATACACACTGCACACTGCATACACTCACTGCACACTGCATACACTCACTGCACACTGCACACACTCGCAGCACACTGCATACACTCACTGCATACACTCACTGCACACTGCATACACTCACTGCACACACTCACTGCATACACTCACAGCACACTGCATACATTCACAGCACACTGCACACACTCACAGCACACTGCATACACTCACTGCACACTGCACACACTCACTGCACACTGCACACACTCACTGCACACTGCACACACTCACAGCACACTGCATACACTCACAGCACACTGCATACACTCACAGCAAACTGCATACCCTCACAGCACACACAGCACACACCACACACCCAGCCCCCCTACCTTTGATGTCACAGCCCACCTTTGGGGGCATCGTGGGGCTGCTGGTGGGGGGGGGGGGGGGGAACGGTGCAAGGCTGGGGGATCGATGCGAGGCTGGGGGGGGGGGGGAATAGATGGGGGGGGATCGGTGCGAGGCTGGAGGATAGCTGCGGGGATCCGTGGTTGGATGGTGCGGGGAATGCTGGGAGAACTACAGTGGCTGCTAGGGGACATGTAGGGCTGTATCATGCGAAAAGAAACCAAATGTAGGTTACAGGACATAAGGCACAATTCATATTAAATCACTTGGATCCTCAATTATTCATGACTAAGCTATGGCAATTTTACCTGTAGAAAGTCACCTTTCGGTTTAATGCAGCAGTATAGCTTGCTATAAGGAACCGTATGTAATACAGAATGACACATCGATGTCCAAGTCCATACAATTGGATATAACAAATAGTTCATTCAGTATCAGTGAACCGTGATGAGGTCCAATTCAGAGAAAGCACCAGTCATCATGTACCGTAATGAGGCTAGTTGATTACCTAGGGTTGCCAGGTGTCCAGTAATATCCAGACTGTCCTGTATTTGGACACTGTCCAGTAAAAAATGAGAGGTAATGCTGGACATGTATGTGTCCGGTATTACCTCTCTGGTCATAGTAACCTCACTGGCTTGGGGGGGCCACGGGATATCCTAGAGCAGGGAGAAAGCCGGGCTGTTGCTAGGGGGCAGGGCAGCTTCCTCCGTTCTGATTGGCTTCTGCTGGATAATGCAGCTAATCAGGAGGAGGTGGCAGGAGCCTGGGGGAGGGGCCAAGGAGAGGATGAGACAGCATGGAGCAGAGGTGTTTGTGTGTGTGTGTGTGTATGTTTGTGTCGAGCGTGTATTTTTGGTGAAGCCATCTGGCAACCTTAGGATTGCCATATTCCAGAACATTTCTCGCGACAGGTTTAGATGTATGTATCCCCCTTCTTGAGAGCTTACCCATGTTCATGCATACGCCCCTGAATTTTGTTGACATTGAATGTATTTGTAAATACTTATCATATCCCCTCTTGGACAACTCTCTTCTAATGTAAATAACCCTAATTTCCTCAGAGGTCTGACTTTCCATCCCTTCTATTAATTTGGGTTGCCTCTGCTAGCACTTTTTCCAGTTCCATTATGTCTTTTATATGGGTCGGTACCCAAAACTGTGGTCGTACTAAGGATTTATACTGTGGCACAATAACACCGTCTTCCCTGCAATCCATACCCTGTTTCATGTTATAATTAACAGGTGCTTGTTCATTATTAACTTAGGGCACGGGTGAGCAACTCCAGGGCCACCAAGAGGTCAGATTTTCAGTATATCCCTGCTTCAGCACAGGTGGTTCAGTCGAAGATTTAGGTCATGTCAAGTTAAATAGGCTAACTGGGCTTCTGGCCGAGTGACTATGGCCCCATGTCTGCAAACGAACTTAAAATCCTTTATAGGTGTCAGATAAAAAAAAGACACGAATCACACAGATGTAACCCCTTGAACATGTCACTACCATTAGTATCCTTAGGGTCCTAGGAGGGACTGACCCCTTGAACATGTCACTACCATTAGTGCACTTTGGCCCTAGGAGGGACTGACCCCTTGAACATGTCACTACCATTAGTGCACTTTGGCCCTAGGAGGGACTGACCCCTTGAACATGTCACTACCATTAGTGCACTTTGGCCCTAGGAGGGACTGACCCCTTGAACATGTCACTACCATTAGTGCACTTTGGCCCTAGGAGGGACTGACCTCTTGAACATGTCACTGCCATTAGTACCCTTTGGCCCTAGGAGGTACTGACCTCTTGAACATGTCATTGCCATTAGTACTCTTAGGGTCCTAGGAGGGACTGACCCCTTGAACATGTCACTACCATTAGTATCCTTAGGGTCCTAGGAGGGACTGACCCCTTGAACATGTCACTACCATTAGTGCACTTTGGCCCTAGGAGGGACTGACCCCTTGAACATGTCACTACCATTAGTATCCTTAGGGTCCTAGGAGGGACTGACCCCTTGAACATGTCACTACCATTAGTGCACTTTGGCCCTAGGAGGGACTGACCCCTTGAACATGTCACTACCATTAGTGCACTTTGGCCCTAGGAGGGACTGACCCCTTGAACATGTCACTACCATTAGTGCACTTTGGCCCTAGGAGGGACTGACCCCTTGAACATGTCACTACCATTAGTACCCTTTGGCCCTAGGAGGGACTGACCCCTTGAACATGTCACTGCCATTAGTACCCTTTGGCCCTAGGAGGGACTGACCTCTTGAACATGTCACTGCCATTAGTACCCTTAGGGTCCTAGGAGGGATTGCCTCTTGATGCTGGGGTACATAAATACATTGTTTAACCCTTGGCCACTATTGGGAGTTTTTTTTCTTGCTTCTGTCAGCCGATTGCAAAATGTTCATCTATTTTGTTAGAAGAATGATTAAGGCAGGGGTGCGCAAACCGGGACATTTTTTAAGGGGGAAGCCGCACATAAAGAGGCTCGGCGCTGTTCCCCACAACATTTAAATTGATTGCCGGGGGAGAGCTGCCTCTTACCTTCTCTCCGGCTTTCCCTGACAACGCATCACGATGACAACGCAACGTCACGTGACGCCGCCGAGATGAAATGCCAAAGATCAGGAAAGAGGCAGGGGGCGCAACTTAAAACGTTTGCGCAAGGTATTGTGGGTAAGGCCGCAATTATAGTGCCAGCAGAATCAAATCCCTGGTGTCTAATGACGCTGCGCATAGTGGGTGCTACCACGCGGAAGCGCGACTGTATCCAGAGACGACAAAATTATTTGTTTTAGATGCGACGGCCGCGTCACGTGACCGTCGCGCGCGTCTCCGCCGGCACTATAATCGCGCCTAAGATGTATCAGCATAAAGAAAGTGCTCATGGACGTTTGTTTGGGCGCTTCGCTCTGTTCTCTGCATCTGCATCAAATATAAGAGTTTGTTTTTCCACAGTTTACGCCACTTTAGATCTGGCGAATTTTATGATGCAAATGCCAGCTAAAGTGACGCATAGAGACGCCGATTTGATACATCTTCATATAATCTGTGTTGTGTAACACCTCCCTTACTCATCCTATTGATATTCCCCCCAAATGGCAAGCTGGCACGCGCCGCGCAAATCTTGGCGCAAAGACCTTGATATAATGAATGCAAAGAGACGCAAGATGAAAATGACACAGCCTGCGTACATTTTGCCCCGAGTTTGCTGTGGTACCCGTGTCTGCAGTAGTTCAGCTGCCTTTTCCAGAGATTGACATCTACACTCGAAGCAAACCTGATCTCAATGATATCAGCTGCAATGTGGTGTAATGTACTTTTGATGAGCTTGTTGAGTTCCCCGTGAACATGGGCCCATATGCTCCTCACGGGAGGGTCTTTAGAAATGGGATTAATTTCTACAGGAATGCATTAGCCATACCGAAGAAGCAAGCAGAGCTATAACAGCACAGATTGACGCTACCGCACTTAAAATCCTCCTATCTCCTTTTTTATATTAACGGCTTACTTATTGTGCGTCTCCTAGCATTAGTGTACTTAGGGACCAGGGGGGGGGGGGTGTTTGTATGATCCACGGTTGATCTCATATTCACTTTCTGAAATTAATTCAATACTGCTTTACGTGTTAATCCACCCAGGATTGATTTTCGGGAGGTCAGAGCAATGGCAGCCTCAGAAAATGGATGAAAAGCCACTTTAACAGCTCGTTCCAGTTCCCAGACACAAGTATGGGTGTCTCTTCATTGTGACACTTATCCAGCTGTAAGAGGCTTGGTCATCATACTGAACACATCAAACAGGGATATTGTTGTACTGATCCACAAGGTATTGAAGCTAAACTTAATTAGTTCAACTACCCAATGGCAGTCTCCAAATTAAACAGATGCACATTGAAAGCTTATAGCGTGATTAAGTCCCCATTGTCCAAATTCCTTATAAATAAGGATATACAGAGCAAATACAGTAAGAAAACAAATGCATAATAGCATTTCCCCTTTTCTGAGTCTCTTCGCTTGTACCAGAAAACGTGGATATTAATCCCAACTAAAAAGGAACAGTTAAAGAAAATAAGCGTAGTGAGATAATAAAGATGATATGAAGCCTCTTGAGGTTTTTGTGTCATTTGCTATTATTGGTGTTTTTATTTGTTATCCTAGAGCAGAAGAATTGTATGGTTCTTCATGCGGAAGTAATACAAGGCTGCAAAGAAAAAGCAACAGATGCTCACAGGACTTGTTGATGCTTCTCATCGCATCTTTTCCCCTATTCAACCTATATAAAAGTGCAAACTAATCCTTTATTGCATGCTGCAATCTTTATTGTAGTATATGTGATTTGAATAATAAGAAACAAATGAGGAAGCACAGCAGCCGACCACGCAGTAACAGAAATGATAGTCAACTCTTGACATTTACGTCGCGTGTTGGCTTCAAATTGAAATGTATGCGCACAGCTTGGCAGAAAACGGTGAGCCACTGCTTTGATGGTTCTTGTGATATACCACTTGTGTCCAGTCTAGTGTGTTGTATTCCGGAACTCCTGTGGAATTTGAGGAGTGGACGAAGTGCTCCCACAGACAAAGCCTCCTGTTTTTGGGGCCGGAAGAGTAGGGCTTTTGAGTTGTGATGCCTGGAAAAGCAATCGTATGTCCCCGGATCCACGGATACAAGTTTTTTTTAGGTACTTTCGCCTGGTAGAGTTGGGCAATATAACCATATGATAGTAGTGTAGCATTAATTTGAAAAAATAATAATTTTGGTGCCTGAGGCACAGGGAGATAAAGTGACTTGCCCAAGGTCACAAGGACCCCACACTGGGAATTGAACCAGGCTCCCCTCTCAGTGCCAGTCAGTGTCTTTACTCAATGAGCCATTATATATCTTAATATATAAAATCGAAAGGTTGGTACTAGCTGCGGTGAATCTGATTGGTCCTCAGCCTCTGGCCAATCAGATTGGTGGCTCTATGACGTCACCCGGCTCTATGACGTCACCCAACTCTCTCCCTTTCCCTCTCCCTCTCCCCCACCGGCTCCCGGACGGAGGGGAAGCGCGGCCCGCCTGCCCCAGCCGCCAACGTTCACTTCCCTCCCTGGCGGGGGGACAGGCAGTGGGCAGGCAGCCTCCGGAAGGACCCCCTTCCTTCTGCAGATGCCCCCGGTAAGATGGCGGCGCACAGCGGACAGGCGGGGGGTGGTATTCAGTCAGGAGAGAGGGGAGGGAGTTAGTCAGGAGAGAGGGGGGGGGAGTTAGTCAGGAGAGAGGGGGGGAGTTAGTCAGGAGAGAGGGGGGGAGGGAGTCGGGAGAGAGGGGGGAGAGAGGGAGTCAGGAGAGGGGGGGAGGGAGGGAGTCAGGAGAGAGGGGGGGGAGGGAGTCAGGAGAGAAGGGGGGAAGCCTGAACAGCTGTGAAGGGGAGGGGGGAAGGGAGTTGAGAGGGAGGATGGGGGAGGCAGAACATTACATCACGGGCAACGCCGGGTATATCAGCTAGTATGTATATATATATATATATATATATCGAATGACCTAGGCGCAAAAATAGAGCGAGAGAGAGAAAAGGACGTAGGATTGCACATCCTAGCACACAATTCACTGCTTGCAGGATAAGTAATGCATTCACATTTAGACTTCTTCTAGCGTCACACCCGCAGACCTCTCAGGAAAGGGATATGGGCATGGGTAGATCCTCAAAATGTATTCAAACATAAATAAGTATTGCACTTGCATCACATTTAAAAACAAACGCGCTCTGAGAATCCAATGGTGTTTCCTGGAAAACCGCCATAGGATCCCTGATCATCTGGGCACTGACTGGTCATCGCGAGTCCGGGGCCAATCAAACGCGAGGAGCTCGGCGTTCAGTATCAAGGAAACACCATTCGATTCTCAGAGCACTTTTGTTTTTAAATGTGATGCAAGTGCAATACTTTTTTATGTTTGAATACATTTTGAGGATCTACCCATGCCCATATCCCTTTCCTGAGAGGTCTGCGGGTGTGACGCTAGGGGAGAGTGAGGAACATCGCTTCCCAGAGACACCAGTTCCAGAGCGGCTACAGGTGTTCATCGTGCAGGCTGCAGATCCAGTGCGGCTACAGGTGTTCATCGTGCGGGCTGCAGGTCCAGTGCGACTACAGGTGTTCATCGTGCGGGCTGCAGGTCCAGTGCGGCTACAGGTGTTCATCGTGCGGGCTGCAGGTCCATTGCGGCTACAGGTGTTCATCGGGCGTGCTGCGGCTACAGGTGTTCATCGTGCGGGCTGCAGTTCCAGTGCGGCTACAGGTGTTCATCGTGCGGGCTGCAGTTCCAGTGCGGCTACAGGTGTTCATCGTGCAGGCTACAGGTGTTCATCGTGCAGGCTGCAGATCCAGTGCGGCTACAGGTGTTCATCGTGCGGGCTGCAGGTCCAGTGCGACTACAGGTGTTCATCGTGCGGGCTGCAGGTCCAGTGCGGCTACAGGTGTTCATCGTGCGGGCTGCAGGTCCAGTGCGGCTACAGGTGTTCATCGTGCGTGCTGCGGCTACAGGTGTTCATCGTGCGGGCTGCAGTTCCAGTGCGGCTACAGGTGTTCATCGTGCGGACTGCAGTTCCAGTGCGGCTACAGGTGTTCATCGTGCGGGCTGCAGTTCCAGAGCGGCTACAGGTGTTCATCGTGCGGGCTGCAGGTCCAGTGCGGCTACAGGTGTTCATCGTGCAGGCTACAGGTCCAGTGCGGCTACAGGTGTTCATCGTGCGGGCTGCAGGTGTTCATCGTGCAGGCTGCAGGTCCAGTGCGGCTACAGGTGTTCATCGTGCGGGCTGCAGGTCCAGTGCGGCTACAGGTGTTCATCGTGCGGGCTGCAGGTCCAGTGCGGCTACAGGTGTTCATCGTGCGGGCTGCAGGTCCATTGCGGCTACAGGTGTTCATCGTGCGGGCTGCAGTTCCAGTGCGGCTACAGGTGTTCATCGTGCGGGCTGCAGTTCCAGAGCGGCTACAGGTGTTCATCGTGCGGGCTGCAGTTCCAGTGCGGCTACAGGTGTTCATCGTGCGGGCTGCAGGTCCAGTGCGGCTACAGGTGTTCATCGTGCGGGCTGCAGGTCCAGTGCGGCTACAGGTGTTCATCGTGCGGGCTGCAGGTCCAGTGCGGCTACAGGTGTTCATCGTGCGGGCTGCAGGTCCAGTGCGGCTACAGGTGTTCATCGTGCGGGCTGCAGTTCCAGTGCGGCTACAGGTGTTCATCGTGCGGGCTGCAGTTCCAGAGCGGCTACAGGTGTTCATCGTGCGGGCTGCAGTTCCAGTGCGGCTACAGGTGTTCATCGTGCAGGCTATAGGTGTTCATCGTGTGTGCTGCAGTTCCAGTGTGGCTACAGGTGTTCATCGTGCGGGCTGCAGGTCCAGTGCGGCTACAGGTGTTCATCGTGCGGGCTGCAGGTCCAGTGCGGCTACAGGTGTTCATCTTGCGGGCTGCAGGTCCAGTGCGGCTACAGGTGTTCATCGTGCGGGCTGCAGGTCCAGTGCGGCTACAGGTGTTCATCTTGCGGGCTGCAGTTCCAGTGCGGCTACAGGTGTTCATCGTGCGGGCTGCAGTTCCAGTGCGGCTACAGGTGTTCATCTTGCGGGCTGCAGTTCCAGTGCGGCTACAGGTGTTCATCGTGCGGGCTGCAGTTCCAGTGCGGCTACAGGTGTTCATCGTGCGGGCTGCAGTTCCAGTGCGGCTACAGGTGTTCATCGTGCGGGCCGCAGTTCCAGTGCGGCTACAGGTGTTCATCGTGCGGGCTGCAGGTCCAGTGCGGCTACAGGTGTTCATCGTGCGTGCTGCAGTTCCAGTGCGGCTACAGGTGTTCATCGTGCGGGCTGCAGTTCCAGTGCGGCTACAGGTGTTCATCGTGCGGGCTGCAGTTCCAGTGCGGCTACAGGTGTTCATCGTGCGGGCTGCAGTTCCAGTGCGGCTACAGGTGTTCATCGTGCGGGCTGCAGGTCCAGTGCGGCTACAGGTGTTCATCGTGCGGGCTGCAGTTCCAGTGCGGCTACAGGTGTTCATCGTGCGGGCTGCAGTTCCAGTGCGGCTACAGGTGTTCATCGTGCGGGCTGCAGTTCCAGTGCGGCTACAGGTGTTCATCGTGCGTGCTGCAGTTCCAGTGCGGCTACAGGTGTTCATCGTGCGGGCTGCAGTTCCAGTGCGGCTACAGGTGTTCATCGTGCGGGCTGCAGTTCCAGTGCGGCTACAGGTGTTCATCGTGCGGGCTGCAGTTCCAGTGCGGCTACAGGTGTTCATCGTGCGGGCTGCAGTTCCAGTGCGGCTACAGGTGTTCATCGTGCGGGCTGCAGTTCCAGTGCGGCTACAGGTGTTCATCGTGCGGGCTGCAGTTCCAGTCCGGTTACAGGTGTTCATCGTGCGGGCTGCAGTTCCAGTGCGGCTACAGGTGTTCATCGTGCGGGCTGCAGTTCCAGTGCGGTTACAGGTGTTCATCGTGCGGGCTGCAGTTCCAGTGCGGCTACAGGTGTTCATCGTGCGGGCTGTAGTTCTAGATCCAGTGTTTTGGAGGAATGTGAGTTTAAAGAAGTCTAAATATGAGTGCATGACTTATCCTGCAAGCAGTGAGTAGTGTGCTAGGATGTACTGTATGTCCTTTTCTCTATATATTTTTGCACGTAGGTCATTCTATTTGTGAAATTTCTACCATCCCAACGTATGTGGGGTTGGGGACTGATTGGCAGCATCTATAGGGACAGCTTTAGTAAAGTATATTGCTTCAACACTGGTTGATTTGATTTATGTGTGTTTTTGCATGAAATGTATTTATTGATGCGTGTGTGTGTGTGTGTGTGTGTGTGTGTGTGTATACATATATATTTTTATTTATTTATATATATATATATATATATATATATATATATATATAAAAGCTACCTTTAATTTCAGTTTGTCAACCTAATCTCACAATTGATTGTGAATAAATATTATTTCACATTTAAAAAAAACCCCTCAAATTGGACAGAATGCGTTGCCCGTCTCCCTTATGCTTTTTGTTGTTGCAACTCTTATGTGTAACTAAGAGGGATTGCGCCACTAAACCGAAAAAGGGTATTGCAAATTAGCTCCTGGGTAGGGGGTGGCAGGCAGGGTAGTTATTCTTTTAGTGTTGCTAATGAAGCAGCTATTTAGTGCTCTTATCCTTTGTTATTTTAGCTCCGACCCCACAGCGCCCAGCTGCAATATCTCACCCAGAGTAAAACATGAAATCAATGCACCACTATACTGCGGTTTTCACAGGGAGGTCACGGCCAGCCCTTCCTTATCTGGTGGTTGCCTGCTTTCCTATTAATGTTCATTTATTCCAGTGGAGGACTCGCATAGACCATCTGGGTTCTCCTGCCTGAGTTGATCAGGAGATAATTTCTCAAAGTGGTGCTGCAGTCATGAACGAGTGCAGGCTGCGTTCTGCGAGTCCTGCCAAACAACAAGAGCCCTTAATTAGCAGCCATGTTCAATCAGGCCGCTTAACCTGCTGTAGTGCTGTGGAGGTCATGCTGCTTCCTGCACCTCTTGCAAACCAAATACATAAAGGACCAATGAGCTCCCACCCTGAGAAACCAATGTGAGCTCATTCTAATGTTCTTGCACACAGAGGGGGAGTTTCTGTCTCCTAATTTCGGTATCTAAAACCCAGCCATCACTTTAACGGTGCAGTCTCATTTAGGGCTGAAGTGAACTAGTTGCAGCGGAAGGTTTGACCACTTGCGTGGTCTATGACCGTATATTGCAGGTGACCGGGACTAGCACTGTAGGACCCTGCGTCTGGAGACCTGTGAGTGCGGCTGAACAGAAGACCGTTCACGCTCTCATTATGACAGCAAGAGGATGGCTCCCAGGTCAAGTGAGGGGGTCAATGGTTTAAATCTTGGTGATGGTCTCTGAAAGAGGAGGGTTATTGTTCTGCTTACAGTACTTGCTTCACCCCAATGATAGCCAGATCTACGTACGTTCCATCCCCGGTCAGAAAACGTGCTAGAAAGGGAGGGCTCGGGTACTTGCCATACAGTAATAATAATAATAATTATTATTATGAAGTAAGGCTTGTGGCGACGTGACGGTGACTTCAGGCTGCGGCCGCTGGAAAAATCAAATTGAGATGACTTCCAGCGATCGCGACCAAGCCGCCGCTCCGTCGCGTCGATCTTACTATAAGCGCACGCGATGGCGGCAATGCACGTTTTGACGCGCTATCGGCGGCACTATAAGCGCAGCTTAAGACGACAAAAGGCAGAAAATAAATAACAACTAAATCCAGTCTCAATGTCCAATGTGTAGTTGATAAAAAATACCGCTTGTGAGCACAGTCAAATGTCCGACAGGGCTGCAACCCCGTTTCCCCCCCATTATCTCTTAGCTTACAGGGATGCTGGGAAATTACATGCAAATGAGCACCCTGTGTCACCTTTTTACTTCATGTTCATTTTAACATGGATCCCTATAAGCTTCTGCCTGCCGTATTACACAGCTTTCTAGCACAGCCTGGGTTACAGAAGTGCAGAGCCAGTAACCCTACTCAGAGATAGCCTTTTAACTCTTTTGGGTTTCTTCAGTGTGAGGCTGGTTATACTAGTTTTGCAATGGGGAATTGGAATAGGTTTCAATCACACATTATATAAATGATGGTGGGTAAAAAAAGTGACAAAAACCCTCCACCGTACAGTGTGTAGCAAATGAAAATATCACGTGTGAGCACATTCGCATGTCTCAGACAGGTCTGCAACCCTGCCTTTCCCCATTATCTTTTACGTTGCGGCCAGGCAGGGAGTGAGAGCGCTGGCGCTCGTGCGCGGTGACGTTACGCGCTCTGCTCGGCTGGGAGAGTTGTTGCCGGCTTGGTCCGCTGGGGGGGGGGGGGGGCGTTTTAAACCAAAGTATAGATCTAGAACCCTGGTGCAATTCTTGGGGAAATTGTGCATTTTTCTGGCGGAAAAAAATCTCCTAGAATAGTAGAAAATCCAGTGGATTTTCACATTGCACCTGCATTGCATGACTTTAGCCTTGATATGTAATGTAGCTTCCTTTGAATTCCACTATTAAGTAAATAAAACTCATAACATATAGCATTTTACACCAGCTCAGAGTAAATGTTATACCTTATTCTTATACGGTTTAAGCTTTTTGTTACTCTTTGCAGGGCTCAGACTCAGAAATGCCACCCTCCCAGTCCCTGTGACCGAGCACGAATCCCAGTGCATTCTGATTTAGCCAGAGGCCCTTGTTCTATAATCGGAGATGACGCCGATCCGGTGTGATCTCCGTTTTTAGATCCGGTGCGATCTCCGTTTTTAGATCCGGTGCTATCTCTAGTTTTTAGATCCGGTGCGATCTCCGTTTTTAGATCCGGTGCTATCTCCGTTTTTAGATCCGGTGCTATCTCTAGTTTTTAGATCCGGTGCGATCTCCGTTTTTAGATCCGGTGCTATCTCCGTTTTTAGATCCGGTGCTATCTCCGTTTTTAGATCCGGTGCTATCTCCGTTTTTAGATCCGGTGCGATCTCCGTTTTTAGATCCGGTGCTATCTCCGTTTTTAGATCCGGTGCTATCTCCGTTTTTAGATCCGGTGCTATCTCCGTTTTTAGATCCGGTGCGATCTCCGTTTTTAGATCCGGTGCTATCTCCGTTTTTAGATCCGGTGCTATCTCCGTTTTTAGATCCGGTGCGATCTCCGTTTTTAGATACGGTGCTAGCTCCGTTTTTAGATACGGTGCTAGCTCCGTTTTTAGATACGGTGCTATCTCCGTTTTTAGATACGGTGCGATCTCTGTTTTTAGATCCGGTGTGATCTCTGTTTTTAGATCCGGTGCGATCTCCGTTTTTAGATCCGGTGCGATCTCTGGTTTTAGATCCGGTGCGATCTCCGTTTTTAGATCCGGTGCGATCTACGTTTTTAGATCCGGTGCGATCTCCGTTTTTAGATCCGGTGCGATCTCCGTTTTTAGATCCGGTGCGATCTCCGTTTTTAGATACGGTGCGATCTCCGTTTTTAGATACGGTGCGATCTCCGTTTTTAGATACGGTGCGATCTCCGTTTTTAGATACGGTGCTATCTCTAGTTTTTAGATCCGGTGCTATCTCTAGTTTTTAGATCCGGTGCGATCTCTGTTTTTAGATCCGGTGCTATCTCCGTTTTTAGATCGGTGCTATCTCTAGTTTTTAGATCCGGTGCTATCTCTAGTTTTTAGATCCGGTGCTATCTCCGTTTTTAGATCGGTGCTATCTCCGTTTTTAGATCCGGTGCTATCTCTAGTTTTTAGATCCGGTGCTATCTCCGTTTTTAGATCCGGTGCTATCTCTAGTTTTTAGATCCGGTGCTATCTCTAGTTTTTAGATCCGGTGCTATCTCCGTTTTTAGATCGGTGCTATCTCCGTTTTTAGATCGGTGCTATCTCTAGTTTTTAGATCCGGTGCTATCGCTAGTTTTTAGATCCGGTGCTATCTCTATTTTTTAGATCCGGTGCTATCTCTAGTTTTTAGATCGGTGCTATCTCTAGTTTTTAGAATAAATGTGGCCTGTACCTATTGGAGACCAGGACAATCCGAACTAAACTTCAGTCTCATAATGACGTGAAACCAGGTTTCTCAATACTATGCTAAAAAAAGAAATAAAGATTGGACGGTATTTGTTGGTAGCGTAAAGCAATTAATTGGTAAATTGTTTAATTCCGTTATAGCATATAGGTTTTTAACCCAAAAACTGTGGGTCTCATTCAGTACGTGTCGGCAGCAAAAACAACCCTTTAACCTGTAACTGGTTAGTGAATTACCTGTAACTGGTTAGTGCATTACTGATAACTGGTCTGTAACTGGTTAGTGCATTACTGATAACTGGTTAGTGAATTACCTGTAACTGGTTAGTGCATTACTGATAACTGGTCTGTAACTGGTTAGTGCATTACTGATAACTGGTCTGTAACTGGTTAGTGAATTACCTGTAACTGGTTAGTGCATTACTGATAACTGGTCTGTAACTGGTTAGTGCATTACTGATAACTGGTCTGTAACTGGTTAGTGAATTACCTGTAACTGGTTAGTGCATTACTGATAACTGGTCTGTAACTGGTTAGTGCATTACTGATAACTGGTCTGTAACTGGTTAGTGCATTACTGATAACTGGTCTGTAACTGGTTAGTGAATTACCTGTAACTGGTTAGTGCATTACTGATAACTGGTCTGTAACTGGTTAGTGCATTACTGATAACTGGTCTGTAACTGGTTAGTGAATTACCTGTAACTGGTTAGTGCATTACTGATAACTGGTCTGTAACTGGTTAGTGCATTACTGATAACTGGTCTGTAACTGGTTAGTGAATTACCTGTAACTGGTTAGTGCATTACTGATAACTGGTCTGTAACTGGTTAGTGCATTACTGATAACTGGTCTGTAACTGGTTAGTGAATTACCTGTAACTGGTTAGTGCATTACTGATAACTGGTCTGTAACTGGTTAGTGCATTACTGATAACTGGTCTGTAACTGGTTAGTGCATTACTGATAACTGGTCTGTAACTGGTTAGTGAATTACCTGTAACTGGTTAGTGCATTACTGATAACTGGTCTGTAACTGGTTAGTGCATTACTGATAACTGGTCTGTAACTGGTTAGTGAATTACCTGTAACTGGTTAGTGCATTACTGATAACTGGTCTGTAACTGGTTAGTGCATTACTGATAACTGGTCTGTAACTGGTTAGTGAATTACCTGTAACTGGTTAGTGCATTACTGATAACTGGTCTGTAACTGGTTAGTGAATTACTGATAACTGGTCTGTAACTGGTTAGTGAATCACTTCCTGGTTATATCTTCAGGCTTGTGGTTGGAGAAAGGTAGAATAAAAGTGAGGTATATAGGTTTACCATACGCAGTTGCCTCTGGATTCTTTGAACCGTATCATGACATATTGCTGTACTTGCAAAAGGGGCTTAAGTTTTGTGCGTAAAACTGTACTCCGTAAAGCTACAAGTACTTTTTATTCTAACAGTTATTAGGACGATTGTCTGTCCCTTGTGCATTTATTATTAACCCTTTGCTGACAAATGAGCCCACAACGCTCTGCTTTGCACCAAAGCGTTTCGGCAGTAGTTAATGTATGTTAAAGCTGCAGGTCAAGCGGCCGGTTTTTAATTATTTATTTTTTTCCCATTCAATATGTGCATCAATACAATCTGCACACTGACAAGTGATTGGCTAAGCTGCCGATTGATCCGTTTTCCTGTAATCGATCGCTGAAGATTCGGCCCGGGGGTTCTTTAAATCACTGTTAGTGCTGCAGAAGAGACCCCAAGATGCACAGTTCTGTGTGGAAGATCATGGGACCAGGCAGGCGCTAGATACAATTGGTACACTGCTAGAGAGAGGGCAAAAGGGGTGTGCCAGAGCCTGTCTCAGAAGAAGAAGGGGATGTGACTTTTTAAATGGTTACTATAGAAACAAAAAATCTTGTTACATTGGAATACATTAAAAACTTTATTAAAAATTGTTTGCTTTTTCTCCTCAAAAAAAAATAACAATGCTACAAGTATTTTCTCATAGTACAGAACTGATTTATTAAAAACAAACAAACACTTAGGATATTGCTTGATCTGCAGCTTTAAGGTACCTTCAGATATTTAGAATGTCTCTGTTGGCAGCAAAGGAGTTCTACAGATATTTCTCCACAGCTTTGGACTTGTACAAAACCAAGCAGCTTTTGCAAAGAATATCGGGGCAGCCCCTTTCCATTTTACTCCCAAGACCCATTGGAATTCTTTGTGAAATAAGATGTAAGTGGCGTGTTGATGCTTTAATCCTTTTGTACATATAGGCTCATGCTATAGGCCATGTTGTTCGGGTGGTTTGGGGGCAGATCAGAGAGAATTCTGTATATCTGTTAATCAAAGGATTCCTGAAAGGAATGTTTGCCATCTTCATTCCAAATGTGAATGGCGGGATTTTCAGGGAGATAAGCCAGCCCGTTGTATGTTTGCATTGTGTGTTTCATTGTCGTGCTGAAAGATCTTCGTTGTAACTTGCAATACCCTAAGATGCCTTTATGATCGGGACATCTTGTGTCTAGAAGACGTTTTAAAGGAAACCACAATGCAAATTTATTTTAAAAGAGAATGAAAATGTTTAGGTGTTTTTTGATTAAAGCCATTTAAGTGTTCTTGTTTGCAAAGATCTGTACAGAAGTAGACAGCATAAAAAGCTTGTTTAAATAACCCAAACTATTATTATTATTATTTAAAATAATGTGTCACAGGTCACACTTAGGCCCAGATTCAGTAAAGGCTTCACACACCTTAGTGAATCTGGGCCTCAGAGCAGCCACCTACTTGACCACGATGCAGAAAGCATCACACCGCGAGCCAGCGGTGGCCACGTTTGGTGTGAATGGGATACCCCGCATCATAAACCTGCCCAGACTAAGCCTTCCTGAAACTTGGTCGTTTTGGTTCTGATCGTAGGATTGCCAGGTGTCCAGTATTGAACCGGACGGTTCTGTATTTGGACACCGAAATGAGAGGTATTACTGGACATGTATATGTATACCGGCATTACCTCTCTGAACGTAGTGACCGGACCGGCTTGGGGGACCCACGGGATTTCCCCGAGCAGGGCTGTTGTTAGAGGGCTAGGCAGCTTCTTCCATTCTGATTGGCTGCTGCTGGATAATGCAACCAATCAGGAGGAGGTGTCAAGAGCCTGATGTTTGGTCCAAGTAGAGGAGGAAACAGCATGGAGCGGAAAGAGGTGAGAGGGGTGTGTGTATTTTTGGAGAAGCCACCTGGCAACCCTATAATCTGATGTACAGTCAGTCTTGTTTGGACGGTTTCAAGTTTTTGTTTGTTTCTTTTTGGGGGGAAAATGAAATAAATCGGTCCTTTGAGAACTGTCCAGTGCAGTTTCCAAGTGCCAGTAGATATTGTCAGAATGCTAAAGGATTTAGACCTCCTATAAAGACCTTAACCCCTTTGCTGCCAGAGGGGCACGCTGTTGCATTTCCGTTTTGTAACCAAGAGGTTAAAATATAAATAAACTAGCCTGTGTTTTGCTTTATAAATCAGCCTGTATGTAATAAGGATAGGGAGTGCGTGATTTTCACATTTGGTGTCCAAATTATTTAAAAGCCCCCCAAGAATATCAGAGAATTCAAGACCACCACGGCACATAGTTTCTTATTTATTTCACCACAAAAAAGAAAAAAGAAAAAGATTTCTCCTTGCATCGGCGTCAAACTGAACATACATTTGTGGCACGTGTCTTACATTTAACCTAGGCTGTGAGATGTTGGTCAGTGGCGTTTACAGCGATTGTGGCTAGGAGGACTTCAATGGGGAATTTTGACCAAAAACATCCCGTTCGGCTGATTATAACCGTAGAGTAAGCCTCTTAGGCTCAGATCCACACAAAGGTGCTAAGTTTTAGCACACTGCGGCTAGGAGTACATTTGAATAGGAGTAAAGGCGTTTAGCTTGGCACCCTTGTGTGTATCTGGGCCTTAGTGCTGTAGAGGTTTGCAGAGTTGTTCAAAATTTTGGTGTAAGGCAGGGGTCCGCAACCTTTTAAGTCTGCGCCTCCTGCCTGATCTCCCCCCCCCCCCCCGCTCCCCCTCCTTCTCAAATGACGCAGCTGGGTCGTGTGACGACACTTTGCCATGGCAACGTGGCATCATGTGAACTGGGTTGCTATGGAGACGTAAACACCACACCTCCCCCTAGAAAATCCAACGCCCCGCTCTGGGGCATGCCCCCCAGTTTGCGCACTCTTGCTGTAAGGTAAAGCACTCTTTGGGGTTTTTTTAAGTGAAACTTCTTTAGTGGCACCTCATTCGTAATGGGACAAAAAATGGATCGTGGAGACAGAAAATGAAACGGATGTGACGTCAAAGTTCTGGCAGTTGAGGCCGGGCTGTGTTCTGGCAAATCACATCGCCGCCGGCGCCGCTCCTATCTGCCGCCGCTCCCCCCACACGGCTGCTGACATGCTCCCCCGCACCCGCTCAAAATGTATTCGCCGCCACAGCTCCTAACGAGCGCCGCTCCCCCCACTCACCCGCTGACATGCGGCGGCGGCACTAGCCGCCAGTGCCCCCCCCCCCGCACCCGCTCAAAATGTCATCGCCGCCGCCACTCCTAATGCTCCCCCACACCGGACGCTTACTCTGCATCTGATCTCAGACGCGCAGGTTGTGGGCTATTTGCCCAAATTAAAGCTGGCTGCCCTGCAGCGATTGCTGTTGACTGCGCATGCGCCGCAGATCTGTTGAGAGGACAAGGCGGAGACGCGTCTCTTCGGTCTCCAAGGTAACGTTTTAGTGGGCCGAGCGAGGTGGCGAGCTGCACAGCCGCAGAGCGGCTGCTGAGGCAGAAAGGGAGAAGGGAAGAGCCTAGATAATTCAAGATGGCTGCGGATGCTGTGGTTGCTATGAACCTGGGAGGGGTAGCTCGTGAAACCCACACACCCTGGGACAGGGGTCCTCACAGGTAATGCAACATAGTGTGGGGGCCTGCTGTGGGGGAGGGGGGAGACTAGGGAGGGGTTACAATGGAACCCCCTACATACAGGGGAATAGCAAAGTGACCTTACAAGAACCAGTGACCCCATACACCCAGCTCAAGCTCCTTATAAAGGGTCTGTGACCCCATACCCCCATGGCCCTGTACCTCTGCCGTGTGCGCTGGCTGCAGCAGGACATGCCGCCGTGTGCGCATCTCCGCCAGGGGGAAGAGAGTGGGGGCTGCTCCGGTCATGTACCTCTGGGGGGGGAAGGGAAGAGCTGCTCAGGAGACTCAAACAGAGCCCCCCGTGTCTGCAGATCTGCCGGGGGGAAGAGAGTGGGGGCTGCTCCGGTCATGTACCTCTGGGGGGGGGGAGGGAAGAGCTGCTCAGGAGACTCAAACAGAGCCCCCCGTGTCTGCAGATCTGCCGGGGGGAAGAGAGTGGGGGCTGCTCCGGTCATGTACCTCTGGGGGGGGGGGGGGAGGGAAGAGCTGCTCAGGAGACTCAAACAGAGCCCCCCGTGTCTGCAGATCTGCCGGGGGGAAGAGAGTGGGGGCTGCTCCGGTCATGTACCTCTGGGGGGGGGGGGGGAGGGAAGAGCTGCTCAGGAGACTCAAACAGAACCCCCGTGTCCGCAGCTCCGCCGGGGGTGGGAGGAGGACACAGACAGAGAAATACATACCACACACAGAGAGAAAGACACACACACACACACACTGACTGACCGACTCACATACATACACACACACACTTACTGTCACAAACACACACTGACTGACATACATACACACACACACTTACTGACACACACACACACACACTGACTGACACACACACACTGACTGACACACATACACTGACTGACCGACACACATACACACAGACTGACACACATACATACACACACACACACACACACACACACTTACTGTCACAAACACACACTGACTGACACACACACACACTGACTGACACACACACACACACACACTGACTGACACACATACCTCCGCAGGGGGGCTGGCTGCCGCAAGACACACAGCCCGCAGCTCTGCCGGGGGGGAGACTCAAGAAGAGCCCCCCGTGTCCGCAGCTCCGCGGGGTGGAGAGAGTCAGGAGAGGGGGGCAGGACACAGAGAGAGACATACACACCACACACAGAGAGACACACACACCACACACAGAGAGAGACACACACACACACTGACTGACACACACACCCAAGGAATTCAGTTACTATAAATATAGACGTGCAAATAGCTAAAACACACGGTCAAACTTCTTTGTGTTTTGGAACTTAAATTGTGTTTTGATTTTTAATTAAAAACATCACCATCACAAATACAATTTCTGTGGCAAAAGACAAAGAAGTTTCACTTACTATGCGCGTGCACAGCACACACTGCTTTTTTTTCTAGCGTTGTAGCACCAAAGTGTAACTATTTAATATTTGTCTTCTAAGGCATATACTTATTTGGAATTATATAAATACATGTACTGTACAGTTTTCTTTTTGAAAGCTGTTTTCACAGACTTCTTAATAAGAGGAGTTCACTGTATACTGGACCTGAAATGTAATTGCTTTTTATGTTATATATACATCGGGAGCAAATAATACTTTGACATAAGGGGCCCTACTTACTAGGCAGTGCTAAGCCGCAAGACACCTTGTTGTGATGCAGGACACCTTCCATGGAATGGCCATAAGGTGTCTTGTTGCATAGTACCACGTAGGAAGTATGGGCCTACAGTAGATGTCACATTTGCTGATGCGTCATGTATTCTGCATACACAGTGTAATACCCTTGTACTGTACATGCAGCTGTCCGACCTTTTTTGCGCAATCGCTATCAAAGGTGATCACTCCGTCCACCTTTTCCACACCACCGTACCACACTTAAGTGAAAAAGTTAGTATGCCCCCCGTCTCCCTCATCCATTTTAAAGCAATACTAATAAAAAACGTCAGGTCCATGTATAATAATAAACCTAGCCTTTCTTTGTGTGTATGTTGGGACTGTATGCCTGTTGGTTTCCTAACACAGGGGGCACGTGGGCAGTGAAACAGCAGAGGTTTTCTTGTGACTCTATCTCCCAATGCATCTGACAGCAACAAAATAGCTTTTCCGGGCAAAGACTCATGATGCCTGACAAAATCTGTGTGTAACATTGCACTGTCAGCCCTACAGAATGAAACGTGTATATATATCCCTATGCATGGAACTCCGTGTAGTGTTTCAGTTCTGAGACTGCTCGGGCCGTGCATGTCCTCCCAAAATCCCGATTGCACTATACGGAGCAGATGTCTGCTGGTTCTTTAATCATCTGCACAGGAAACCAATCGGTTTACAATAGCAACAAGGTGTTTTATTAACTTACAGGCAGCACAACAATTGCATGGCGTTCACCTAGCTGCCATTGTAATGCACTACACTGTGTTCTTCTGTCTCCTCCAGTAATGCCAATTCTCAGTGTTTTTGACATTAAACATCAGGGTACTATCCAGCTCCGCTGCAGATCACCTCGATTTAAAGAGCTTTTAAAGCAACTTGTTGAGAAGAGCCTTGCCCTACATGGAATAGAATAAGTGCACCTTAAGTATGCAGGTGTTCCGTAGTTCTCACTCCTGTGTAAGAGGGCTGCTTGTTCAACGTCATTTTCCGTGAAACAGAATAGCACTCACAGGGGTTTAGTGGAGTCTTTGCATTTCTGTTGAGCAGTTCATAAAATGTACTAAAGCAGGGGTGCTCAACTGCAGTCCTCGAGACCCCCCAACCCCTCCAACAGGTCAGGGTTTGAGGATATCCCTGCTTCTGTACAGTTGGCTAAATCAGTCCCTGCTTCAGTGCAGATGGCTCAATCAGAGACTCAGTCAAAGACTGAGCGTCTGATGGAGCCACCTGTGCTGAAGCTGGGATTTCCTGAAAACCTGACCTGTTGGGGGGGCTTGAGGACTGGAGTTGAGCCCCCCTGGACTTGCTTCTGCCCTCTGCTCTACATTATACGTTATTGGCGCCTGTCACCGCCATTACTCCAACGTTTCTATAAAGGTATTATCTCTGAAGGCAGCAAAATTAGAAGGCTTGCAGGGTGTCGGTGGCAAAAGAAATGGAATCTCGGTCTAGGCTAGAGAATCCACGTGAACAGTTATCTATATATATATTTTATGTGTAGCCGGGTCCCACACTTACCTCCACTACGTGCGGGGGAGCTGCCAGCTTGTTAGGGAACTGCTTCGGAGCTCCGCGGCGGAAGCCGGTACAGCCACCATTTTGGTTCAGTCATTCTGAACTGGTTCATGTGCAGTCATTCGCGGCGACAATCTGGATCGTGTATGCACAGAATGGACATTGGGCATGCGCAGTACGATCTGCGTTGCGGTGCCCATATTGGATTTGGCTCCGCAGGGGACTACGAGTCCCAGCAGCCCCAGGGGCGGCAGACCACATGGGGCAGTACAGCCAATAGGGCGGCAGAGGCAGGAGAGAAGGGATTAGATACATTTGGCGCGTAAGGATCGCACGCTCAGTCAGAAGGAGAGCAAGCAAAGAGGTTGTGTCCAGGGAGCAGTGCTCCTCTGGACTAGGCCTAGGTTTGTGTAACGGAGTGCTCTCCACAAACAGGACACGACCGCGGGGCAGAGGTGGGGCTTGTGAAGACACCAACCTCTAGCCGCGAGGACGCGTCCGGAGTGTAGTTTGGTAGTGGGTAGCCGGGTCGGGGTTATAGAGGTCAGAGTCGTAGAAGGTACTTGCCGTGATCAGGGTTGGAGAGGTACGGATCGTCCTTGGTAAAGCCGGGGTCAGGAGCAGAGAGGTTCGGAGTCCAGGTACTAGCCAAGGTCAGTCACGGAGAAACACAGGAACTAAGATGAAGGGTACAAGACGGAGGCAGGGATGCAGTAAGCACTTCGCACTGAATGAATGCTTATGCTCGGCCATCTTGCCAAGGGGCTGGCTGAGCATATTGAGTCCGCAATAGGTGATCGTGTGATAGGCTGAGGAGGAATCAGCAGAAGCTGGGGACTGATGCAGAGAAGCCAGTCACTGCTTTGCTGTGTGGCGCGCGCGCAGTCCTGGCACGCTGCGCGTCACCGATGCTCCAGAGAGAGGAGGCGGGGCCAGCGGCGCTGGTTTCTCCAGCCATGCGGCGCGCAGTTGTGGGACGAGCAGGGTGGAGAACCTCTGTGACGCCGCGGGACGTACCAGGGGAGCACAGCTGCGGGGTGTGCGGGCGGGTCTATCACGGATCCTCACAGTTTGCCCCATTGGCCCCATCTAGGCCCTGAGCCCCCTTCCAGTTTGTGGCTGCTGCAGGGAAGGCCCATAGATAGGGACGCTTCCCCAGTAGCTGACAGTGTTATTGCACCGGTGACGGACGCCACACGGTTTGTGCGGCCTGCAGTCTGGGACCAGACCCAGGGATATATTCTAAGAAATTTATAGGGACACACTCTAACGGGAGCACCCTCAGAGGCAGACGCCTTCGTGGAAGGAACGGACAGACCTACGTCGTGAGATCAGATGGATCCCTTGTATCATTCAGCGGTACCCGGGTACTGGTGTGCCCGGGGAGGTAAAGTGCACCAACGGGCCACAGGAGTAGCACTCCTCCCTACACTTGGGTGGGACTTACTCAGTTGGGGAAGGACACCAGGGATATTGGTGCCAGTTATATTGTTATTTCATTGTCAGTAAACCAATTGTTATATACTGGTGTGTGTATCATTTCACTGTAAGTGGTCCTGAAAGGGGTTATCCCGCTGCGCTGGGATCCCACTCGGGTGGAGGCGCGGCACCGAAGAGAACGAGAGCTCACCCCAGGCTCCCAGCTGCCGAGGCTCAGGCCTTCTGTGTGTTACAGGTAATGGCAGCACACGTAGTTTCCTCAGACATGGGGAAAGGGGGTTACATATGTATAAAATGTTTTACCAGTGAGTAATACATTGAGTTACCACTTGTTTTCAAGTGATTACATTAAATGATCAGCGGTTATAAATTCAATTTACAGGCATTTTATGGACTGTTAGAGATATATGATTATGGGCGTATTTAACAGACAAAGTTAAAATTGTGTTAGAAGAGGTGCACGTAGGATAGACTGCATTGTATTGTGTTCGAAGAGGTAGGATGGGCCTGCAGTGTATTGGGTTAGATGAGGTAGGATGGGCCTGCAGTGTATTGTTAGAAGAGGTAGGATGGGCCTGCAGTGTATTGTGTTAGAAGAGGTAGGGTGGGCCTGCAGTGTATTGGGTTCGAAGAGGTATGCTAGACCAGCAGTGTATTGTGTTAGAAGAGGTATGATGGGCCTGCAGTGTATTGTGTTAGAAGAGTTAGGATGGGCCTGCAGTGTATTGTGTTAGAAGAGGTATGATAGGCCTGCAGTGTATTGTGTTAGAAGAGGTATGATGGGCCTGCAGTGTATTGTGTTAGAAGAGGTATGATAGGCCTGCAGTGTATTGTGTTAGAAGAGGTAGGCCAGGCCTGCAGTGTATTGTGTTAGAAGAGGTAGGATAGGCCTGCAGTGTATTGTGTTAGAAGAGGTTGGATAGGCCTGCAGTGTATTGTGTTAGAAGAGGTAGGATAGGCCTGCAGTGTATTGTGTTAGAAGAGGTTGGATAGGCTGCAGTGTATTGTGTTAGAAGAGGTAGGATAGGCCTGCAGTGTATTATGTTAGAAGAGGTAGGATGGGCCTGCAGTGTATTGGGTTCGAAGAGGTAGGATAGGCCTGCAGTGTATTATGTTAGAAGAGGTAGGATAGGCCTGCAGTGTATTATGTTAGAAGAGGTAGGATAGGCCTGCAGTGTATTGTGTTAGAAGAGGTAGGATGTGCCTGTAGTGTACTGTGTTAGAAGAGGTAGGTTGGGCCTGCAGTGTATTGGGTTAGAAGAGGTAGGATAGGCCTGCAGTGTATTGTGTTAGAAGAGGTAGGATAGGCCTGCAGTGTATTGTGTTAGAAGAGGTAGGATAGGCCTGCAGTGTATTATGTTTGAAGAGGTAGGATGGGCCTGCAGTGTATTGGGTTCGAAGAGGTAGGATAGGCCTGCAGTGTATTATGTTAGAAGAGGTAGGATAGGCCTGCAGTGTATTATGTTAGAAGAGGTAGGATAGGCCTGCAGTGTATTGGGTTAGAAGAGGTAGGATAGGCCTGCAGTGTATTGTGTTAGAAGAGGTAGGATAGACTGCAGTGTATTGGGTTAGAAGAGGTAGGATAGGCCTGCAGTGTATTGTGTTAGAAGAGGTATGATAGGCCTGCCGTGTATTGGGTTAGAAGAGGTAGGATAGGCTGCAGTGTATTGTGTTAGAAGAGGTATGATAGGCCTGCAGTGTATTGTGTTAGAAGAGGTAGGATAGGCTGCAGTGTATTGTGTTAGAAGAGGTATGATAGGCCTGCAGTGTACTGTGTTAGAAGAGGTAGGATAGGCCTGCAGTGTATTGTGTTAGAAGAGGTATGATAGGCCTGCAGTGTATTGTGTTAGAAGAGGTAGGATAGGCTGCAGTGTATTGTGTTAGAAGAGGTAGGATAGGCCTGCAGTGTTTTGTGTTAGAAGAGGTAGGATAGGCTTGCAGTGTATTGTGTTAGAAGAGGTAGGATAGGCTTGCAGTGTATTGTGTTAGAAGAGGTAGGATAGACTGCAGTGTATTGTGTTAGAAGAGGTAGGATAGACTGCAGTGTATTATGTTAGAAGAGGTAGGATTAGCCTGCAGTGTATTGTGTTAGAAGAGGTAGGATGGGCCTGCAGTGTATTGTGTTAGAAGAGGTAGGATAGACTGCAGTGTATTGTGTTAGAAGACGTAGGATAGGCCTGCAGTGTATTGGGTTAGAAGAGGTAGGATAGACTGCAGTGTATTGTGTTAGAAGAGGTAGGATAGGCCTGCAGTGTATTGTGTTAGAAGAGGTAGGATAGACTGCAGTGTATTGTGTTAGAAGAGGTAGGATAGACTGCAGTGTATTGTGTTAGAAGAGGTAGGATAGGCCTGCAGTGTATTGGGTTAGAAGAGGTAGGATAGACTGCAGTGTATTGTGTTAGAAGAGGTAGGATAGGCCTGCAGTGTATTGTGTTAGAAGAGGTAGGGTAGGCCTGCAGTGTATTGTGTTAGAAGAGGTAGGATAGGCCTGCAGTGTATTATGTTAGAAGAGGTAGGATAGGCCTGCAGTGTATTGTGTTAGAAGAGGTAGGATAGGCCTGCAGTGTATTATGTTAGAAGAGGTAGGATAGGCCTGCAGTGTATTGGGTTAGAAGAGGTAGGATAGGCCTGCAGTGTATTGTGTTAGAAGAGGTAGGATAGGCCTGCAGTGTATTGTGTTAGGAGAGGTAGGATAGGCCTGCAGTGTATTGTGTTAGAAGAGGTAGGATAGGCCTGCAGTGTATTGTGTTAGGAGAGGTAGGATAGGCCTGCAGTGTATTGTGTTAGAAGAGGTAGGATAGGCCTGCAGTGTATTGGGTTAGAAGAGGTAGGATAGACTGCAGTGTTTTGTGTTAGAAGAGGCCCTGTCCAAAGGAGTTTACAATCTATAAGGAAGGGTAAGTGGAAACCCATGGTGCCGGGGGATAAGAAGGTCGGTGTGTTTCGGATTGTAAGAGAGCAGCTGTAACATCAGCAAACGGCTGTCACCCTATCGCTGCCGCCTTTGGGGCGACCCGAAGGTTGCCACCTCTCCGGGCTACTGGTTTAGCCTGTCATTCTCTGGGTGGCGGCGGGCTGTGGCGGCATTCTCCTGCAATTCCACCTGCTACTGCAGTGAACATGGCTGCACGGCGTCAAATGACACCGCATTGCAATGACAACGGGACGCTGCCTGACATAATGACGCTACGCGGCATCACGTTGCCATGGCCACGTAGCATCCCGTTGTTATGGCAACACAGCGTCATTTGATGCCACACAGCCATGTTCACTGCAGTTGGAGGGAGAGTTGCAGGGGGGTGCCGGAAACGCCGCCGCACCAAGTAAAATAAACATTTTTTGTACATTTTTCTCCGGGTTGGCCTTCAGTAGAAGGTGGCAACCCTGGGCGAGGCAGATGTAGGCTGAAGAGGTTCTGAAATTATCTTTCTTAAATATTTTTTGTCAACAACATGTATGCATGCAACAGTATATCAACGCTTGCCTCTAAGGGCTTATTGTTTGTCAAAGTACCCAAGACATAATAAAATAAACCGTTATGTGGCTGGTTGAGAATTATATCTTCTGGGATGCACTGATGGGGCATACCAGCTGGCCCTTTTGCAGGCCGTTAAACAAATCAGTGGTAAACTCTATGGATAACTTTTTGTTAGCAGTCAATGATGTGTTATGTTTATTTTTGTTCAGGTTGGGATACATAAGGTATATACAGTAGATGTAGTGCATGAAACCTTACAGATTCTCTCGTCAAGTTCCTATGATTCTCACTGAATGAAGCAGATTTTAAAAGTCTCTTAAAATTAGGACCAATCTAACCATACCACAAGATTGGCGTAAAGCAGATGTGGTGCCTATATTTAAAAAGGGAGCTAGATCACAACCGGGGAATTACAGACCTGTAAGCCTGACTTCAATAGTGGGGAAACTACTTGAAGGTTTAATATGGAATAATATTCAGAAATACCTAATGGAAAACAAAATCATTAGTAATAGTCAGCATGGATTTATGAAGGATAGATCATGCCAAACTAACCTTATTTGTTTCTTTGAAGAGGTAAGTAGGAATTTAGACCAGGGTAATGCAGTTGAAGTGGTCTACTTAGATTTTGCAAAAGCTTTTGATACAGTTCCACAAAAGGGGTTGGTGTACAAAATAAAGCAAATTGAAAATAGGTTGAAGGATAGACAACAGAGGGTTGTCATAAATTGAACTTTTTCAGGTTGGGCTAAAGTCGTGAGTGGAGTACCTCAGGGATCGATACTGGGACCCCTGCTTTTTAACTTGTTTATTAATGACCTTGAGGTTGGCATCGAGAGCAAAGTCTCCATATTTGCTAATGATACTAAATTGTGTAAGGTAGTAGAATCAGAGCAGGATGTAATTTCTCTCCAGAAGGACTTGGAGAGACTGGAAACGTGGGCAGGTAAATGGCAGATGAGGTTTAATACAGATAAATGTAAGGGTATGCATTTGGGATGCAAGAATAAACTGGCGACTTACACATTAAATGGGGATAAATTGGGGGAATCCTTGATGGAGAAGGATTTAGGAGTGCTTGTAGACAGCAGGCTTAGCAATAGTGCCCAATGTCATGCAGTAGCTGCAAAGGCAAACAAGATCTTATCTTACATTAAACGGGCAATGAATGGAAGGGAAGTAGACATAATTATGCTTCTTTACAAAGCATTAGTAGGACCACACTTTGAATATGGAGTACAATTTTTGGCAACAGTCTTTAGAAAAGACATTCTGGAACTAGAGAGAGTGCAGAGAAGAGCCACCAAATTAATAAAGGGGATGGACATTCTAACTTATGAGTAGAGGCTTGCTAAATTAGATTTATTTACATTAGAAAAGTGGCGTCTAAGAGGGGATATGATAACTATATACAAATATATTCGGGGACAGTACAAGAAGCTTTCAAAAGAACTATTCATCCCAAGGACAGTACAAAGGACTCAGGGGCATCCCTTTAGGTTGGAGGAAAGGCGATTTTCACCAGCAGCAAAGGAAAGGGTTCTTTACAGTAAGGGCAATTAAAATGTGAAATTCATTACCCACAGAGACTGTGATGGCAGATACAATAAATGTGTTCAAAAAAAAAAGGTTGGACATCTTTTTAGAAAGGAAAGGTATACAGGGATATACCAGTAAGTATACATGGGAAGAATGTTGATCCAGGGATTAATCCTTGCCAATTCTTGGAGTCAGGAAGGAATTTATTTTTCCCCTTATGAGATATCACTTTGTTACCATAAAAAGATATCTCACAAATTAAGTCCCATGTGAAACTTTTCGTTTGAGTCCATGAGTTGGCTTCAAAGCAATATGGTGCCAGCTCAGAACCTGGTACAAGATAGAAGAAGACACAGAGAAAGAAAAGACAGAAATTAGAGAGAGGCAAGACATGAAAGGATGGAGACAGGTGTGACGGTAGCTTTGAGACAGGCTATTAATAATACACACCAAATATAACTGGGTTGAACTGAACGAGACTTAGATATGATAAAATGTCATTTATTCCTTGAAAAAGGTGAACACAACAGATTATACAAATAACAGACAAAATATGGACACTCACTTAAGATGGAAATGATGAAATAGTCAGAAATCGTGACTAGCAGTTCATACAGCAATCTTGAAAATCACAAAAGACACGAAAGACAATAGCCATAGGCTGAGCCTGGTTCTTATACAATTATTTCCCATTGAACACAACCTAAACCCAGCCTCTCTCATAAATCAGTGGTGAGGTTGACAGTTTTCCTCAGAGTAAAACTCCTCCCACTCAAGGACGTTTAAAAACTGATTTTCCTATCTATATAACTTCATAACTTCAGTTCAGTAATACTTACTGGCACGCAAGACATATTAATACATTCCGGCACGCATGACGCTCCCAATAAGACTACTAAATATTACCGTGTAATATTAAAATTAAGAGAGATATTAATATCTGTCTCTTAGTACCTGCTAGACATCATGTGTCTGTAATCATTATTTGCGGCTCGGTCCCCCGGTTAGACATATGTAACTCTTAGCATGTTCAGTCGAGGACATCTCATAATATTCTTATATTTAATAAGGTCACTCATTCTGAGATCTCCTTGGGTAAAAGCACCCCTGGCCCCCATCAAGAAATCCTTTGAAGCTGGGCTGTGTGTAGTGAACATTTGTCACCGGTGCTATATTTCACACCCAATGCCCCAGCCTGGGTCCTACACTGGCGACACACTTTATTCGAGCTCGGCTAGTCCCACGAATTCGGGTATACCCGGGTGTATTGAGGTTTGTGACTGTTTTCTGCCCGAGTGCATTGAGGTATTTTCCAGGCAGGGATTGAAGCATTTTATTCCCGCTGGCTGCAATACTGCACAGTACATATATATATACTGCATTACAATTCATGAATTTATGCCATCTGGTAGACACGCGAAGCATTGCAGCCTATTAAATCCTAATCATTACCATTTAACAGATCAGCCGCCCATCAGCCAGGCATGAACCCAGGCTGGGAAGGCAAATGCAACGGGGCTTGTCAGAGGTGAGGAGCAGCGCATTCCAGGTATCTGCCAGGTACATACTGGGTATTTGCTCGAATAAAGTGTGTCGGTGCAGTAGCTGTCTCTACCAGCAATATTGCCAAATTAGGTATTAACATACTGTGCACTAAACCCCCATCTGTACTTTTCACACCCAACTTCAATTAAGCCTGTTGAAGCCGAGATATTTCTGAAAAGACCCCACACAATTGTATTTTCCTAAACTGTAGCTCATTAACCCCTTAAGCCTCCCGCATCAATCCCAGTGTATGTGTTGGTGCAACACTGCAACAGAAACAATACATTTTTACAGGGGAATATACATTAGGATGCTGAAGCAAGGTAAAAACACATTACTGGACCACAGTCCAGTTAACCCCTTGCTTCCCAGGTGAGAGTAGAGTGTGGCCAAATGGGGTGTAACCCCTTTAATCCTGGGCCAAATCCTCTCTCTCATGACAACAGGATAGGAGCCACTATACAGATTGTTGTGTGTGTACGCAGATACCAAATTGGTAATAGTGTTAATGAATTGGTGGCCATTTTATTGGATTGGGAACTTTGGCCTTACTACCCTGGTGTAGAAGGTGTTCGGCGGGAGGGTACGAGGACCCCACACTAAGCAGACGAGCGTATGAAAAGGTGGATGATTTTGTAGCTAGCAAAAAAGACTGGGAAATGCCTTCTAGTTCAAGGCAAAGCTCAGCTGAGATGAGTTAATCAGCATTCTCCAGCGAGGCACTGAAAGCCAGGACCAGCATTGCTACTCACCAACACAACAAATACAGGCCAAGGCCTTCCAACGACTTTCTTAAGAGCTCTTGTCTCTGGTTCTATGCTGAGAATGCGCTGTGTTGTAAACATACAAATATTTGGAAATCCGCCTAAAATGGAAGCACTATTTAAACTTTTCAAATATCAACTTACAGTTCCATGAAACTCTTCTTTTAGTTCAAGTCACACTCTCCATGATGATATTTGCTGGTAAGAAAATAAAGGAGTTCTTTCTTTACAGTTCTGCGTTTTGGAAAGTGACCAGTTTGTCTGAAACAAGGTCTAAGATGTTTATTGACATTTAGTTGGCAAACAAATTCTAGAGTAATTTTTGAGTGCATTTCCTGACGCTACGGCCTGCCGGGCTCGCTTTGAATAAACGTCAGAATACAACATTGAAGGATGTAGAAGAAGAGGTATTGCCAAAAGCCATATGACACCATTACTTTGGATCAACACCATTAAGCCATAAAGAATTAGAGAGAGATTTTCTTTTCTATTCCCTTGTTTCAAATGACCTAAAGCCAGACACTAGGTTTGACTGCTCTTAGTGTTTGGATCCAAAACAAAACAAATACACTATATATTTATTTCGATTGTCAGGAAGTACTGCTACCGAGCTTGATTAAAAACCTGACAAATTTTCCCCCGGTCTGAAATTAAGATTTTTCTTCGAAATGTTGTCATGCGTAAGCGTAGACCACGAGGCAGGAAAAAAAAAGATTTATAACACTTAGTGATATTTGAACCTTTTTTGAAATATTGTTGTTACTTTTTATAGCTTTAGCTTAACAGAAAAAGTCTAGGAATGCTTATCCCCTACCGCATGAAGCTCTGTTCGTATAGAAGTAAAATATAGCCACCCTTAATCTAGCACAGGGTTGGCCAACTCCAGTTCTCAAGGGCCACCAACCGGTCAGGTTTCCAGAATATCTGCACTTCAACACGGGTGTCTTCGACTATGCCACTGCTTGAGCCACCTGTGCTGAAGCAGGGATATCCTTAAAATCTGACCTGTTGGTGGCCACTGAGGACTGGAGTTGCCCTCCTCTGATCTAGAAGGTAATATAGCAATACATCCTAAAGGGATCTTCCTAATAGTTGACGTATAACCGCTCTGGAAGTTGAGGAGCGGTCATATTGCCTGCAATTCTTTTTCCCGTGATTCCCTTTTTGAAATCCGTTCGAAGTGCCAGTCCATCTGAGATGGGGCAGAGATCCAATGTATTCTCTCAAATACAAAATATTGGGAATCCTCCTGTCATGTGCGGCACACCTGTGAGCACGTGACCTGCATATGGGACATGGGTTAATACACAGCTATCTAGCTGGCCCACTTTGCACCTTGACAAAGGTCTCAATTGAATAATATCTCCCCTGAATTTGTCCCCATATACCATCTGTCATGAACAGCACACAAGTGAGCACGTGACTTAGATATGCAACCAGGGTTAATACACATGGATACTCTAACCAACTCACCTTTCTCCTCTGCAAAGTACTTTCAATTAGTTAATATTAACCCCTTGCTCAATTGCAATCAGATCTATCCGCTTCCAGCATCCAAGAAATATGCAAAAATATATAATTAATATATATCTGCCTGGGTCTCGGGTCCCTGTTTATTATAGGAAAAATTAAGCACTTAACACAAAAAAAATCTGTTGTATCAAAATGTGATCGAAGATGTAAATTACTCTCTACAGAGTGCAACAGTTCTTTTAGAGTCCAAATCATTACTTATTAAATATTTTAATATATATATATAAAAAATACAGTGCTTAGATTACAGAAGGATTACAAGAACATACAGCTACAATAAATACAGAACAGTTTTAAATTATATAACATTAAAAAGAATTTCCACAATATGTTACCATATGTCATAGATTTTTTTCCCCAGTGAGGTCACTGGTGTAAAAAGATGACAATTCACGTGTTTGATCCCAAACACACCTCTGTTGAATCTGGTTTCATAACTCCATGGCAAGCCCTCTACACCATTCTTCACCTATTGAAAACAACATTAGCCCACCCCCATCATCAGTCAGTCACTTGGGTGACATTTACGACTGAAAGAAAAAAAAAACACAGTTTCTTTATTTGACTGAATATATAAACGCACTCATAACTTCGTGGCCCTGATACTTCGACACACGTGAGTTAGATCAATAGATTCAGGCAAACTTGACAGATGTAACTAGACTAGTTTTGGCAGACCTGGCCATACGTTTAAGCAACACATGGATGTCTGTCCCTTATTACCTTCTAGACCTGAAAGGTTTGGCATCATTTGACTTATTTAATTGCAACATTTACAAATATCTATCCGGTATACACTTCAGAGTGTGTGCCAGGTTCATGATATCTTCATATTTTTGAACGGAAGGGTTAGTCACGCCCCCGGGCACTCCGTAGAACCCTTCCAGGAATGCTTTGAATGTACCTTTAAACAGTGTCCTGTTTACGTTCGTGCCAGGAGAACCATAATTTAATCCCGTCTCTGGCAAAACAAATGCCCTTATCTCTAGATTCTATCAGTCCTAAAACTATGCCTGGCCAAGGGTTTAACAGGCCATAAAACATTTCTTTGTATATTTTTTAAATCAAACTGTAGTTTTAAAGCGGGTGCGCAAACTTTTCCCCCTGTGCCCCCCTGCCTGCTCTCCCCCATTGCTTGCACCCCTCCCCCTCGGCTCGGCTCTGGTGTCAATGATGCCGCAGGGTTATGTGAGGTCATGTTGCCATGGCAACGCGACGTTGCGTGACCGCACTGCGTCATTTAATGCTGGGTTGCCATGGCGACATGTCGCCCAACACCAAGAAGGAAATTTACAGAGGCCTCGCACGGTCCCTCCCCCCCCCCAGAACATCTCGCGCCCCCCACTTTGTGCACCCCTGCCCTAAAGTATCTGATTGATTAAAATACTTAATATTCCCCACAATTTTCAGTGCACCCATAATCATATCTGTAACTGAGCATGAAATGTCTACAAACTGAATCTATAACCTTTGTTCATTTAATGCAACCAGGTATTATTATAATTATGTTTCTTCCTGTCTCTCGTGTGTAACAAAACCATTCTATTTAATTGTAGTTGTTCTCAAACTGACTGTAAAGTATTTCGATGCTCCCTTCAGTGGAGGCCTTTATTTACTTAAAAAATAAATGCTGATGGTCGGAGACCTCCCCCCCCCCCCACCACTGTACCCATGTTTATGTATGTTGATCCAAATAAAAAGATTGATACAAAAAAAAAAAGGATGTTGATGAGGGTCCTTCATGGGGTATGAATAGAATAGTATAAAATAGTATAGAATAGAAATATATAAACTAAGCTACGTATTCAGGAATTTGTTCAACACTTGGGCATGCCAAAACTCACATTTACATGAGTGTGTCAATTCTTATCTGGATTCCGTCCATATCACTCCACAGCAATGACCCTCTTAGGGCCTTTTTCTATATAAGACAAAGTGGCCGTTTGGTCCCTTTTTGGCTGAAAATCCCTATCAAAATGTATTGCGATTTTTTTGTCGCTTCGGCATATACAGATACAGCCACCAGTGTCCGATCACTTGCCTTGGAAATCTGGGGCAATCTCACTGTAAATGCCTCAACATTTCTGTGAGATTCCTAATGGCCCCATGGATTAACACAGCGGGGGTCCCTGCAGTCCCATTCAAACTGAATGGGGACCCCCGCTGTTTAATCCGATGGGCCATTAAGAATCTCACAGAAATGTTGAGGCATTTACTGTGAGATGCCTTCGTTTTTACCCAGGCAAGTGATCGGATACTGGTGGCTGCATCTGTATGGAATTACCCCTTAAAAATAAGCAATGAAATCCAGTGTGGAATGGATAGTTGACTAATGCAATATTTCTAGATTTTGCAAAGACTTTTAATACTGTTGACCACACTGTCATGTTATACAAGCTTTGGTACCCTGGGATTGGACACTCTAAACTGGTTTCACTCTTATTTAATTGGAAAATTCCAATATGTGTTTATCTCTGTCTCTAACCCCAACCATCTAGATATTACTTGTGGGCTCTTTGTAAATGACCTATCCACATTTGTAAGACCGCCTTAAGGCACATGAATATATGTACACAGCTCCAGCCTCTATGAGCTTGAAAATGTTCTTCAATCTGATTTTTCAAAGATAAAAACAAACTTTTTAAAATACTGACAAAACAGTAACTATGGTATTTGGGAAGAAGGTTAAACTTTCGAAAGCTCCCAACATCAAGTTGGTCTCAGTTACGAGCTTTACATAGACTTCCATCTAATGTTCGATTTGCATATTGACCTCTTTTTATGTCTATTGAAAATCTATACCAAACTGGGTGCATTTTATAGATATAAATCTAGACTAAGTGCCCTTATCAGAAAATTGCACTTCACAGCAGATGCTAATTATTTATTTATTAACTATGGTGACATGGTGTGTGGTACCGCACACCACATTCACCTTGGCAGACTTGACATTCTATACAACTCAATATTCTGTGTCGTCCCATTATGTTACTACAATACCCATCATTGCGAAATGTTAACTGGACTAGGCTGGCTATATCTAGAGTCCAGACGCAAGGTACTAGATTCCTGTATAGCGTTCAAATACTTTCAGGACAGGTTACACAGTTATCTGAGCAGGCTTCTCACCCCCACTGTACGCAGCACTTATCACCAAAGATTCACCACCAGAAGCATTCTCGTGGTTCCAATGTTCAATAAAGGGACCGGTCTCTCTGCCATGACTTACTACTGGAATCTTTTACTTGAGCCTCAAAAAACGGTCACGTTTTTATGATCTTTCAAGACTTCTGCTGTTTTTATTACTTAAAACATGTTAGTAACTTTAATACTTTGGGCCTTATTCTATATGATCGAAAGCGGCTGATTTGCTGCAGAAATTCCCCCATTGAGTTCAATGGAGAATTTTGTCAGAAAAAGTTCCAATCGGGTCATATATAGTAGATTAAGCCCCTTAATGTTGTCATCACAAAATTCTGAACCAAGGACATACTGTACTTACATTTTTAGTAGCGAATTTTTTTTTAGTCAACTCAATGTATTTTTCCTGGTAAAATATTTAATAAATAAAGATTGCTTTTCATTAGAGCTGTACAGCTCTTATTTTGTCATCTATATATAGATAGACAATATAATCAATATTTTCTTTGTCCGTATTAATCCTGAAACACAACAGGATATGTAGAGTTAAGATGACAAAAAATACATGGTTAAAATATATAGTTACATTAAGTGAACGGTATACATTATATACAAGACCTTGCATGCACAGTTAAAGATAATATATTATAGGCGTATGTAACAGTTACAGACCAGATTAAAATGTGAGACAGGTTTAGTTTTGATAGAAATTAGACTGGTGGTGGCTGTGAGAGTCTCCGGTAGATTGTTCCAGTTTTGGGGTTCACAGTAACAGAAGGAGGAGCGGCCGGATACTTTGCTGAACCTTGGGACCATGAACAGTCTTTTGGAGTCAGACCTCAGGTGGTATGTGCTGCATGTGGTAGGGGTGAGGAGCTTGTTCAGATAGCCGGGTTTCCTTGCCCAGAAAGTATTTGAAGGCGAGACAGGAAAGATTAACTTTGCGCCTAGACTCAAGTGATGACCACTCTAGTTCTTTGTGCATTTCGCAGTGATGTGTGTTGTAATTGCATTGGAGGACAAAGCGGCATAGTGAGTTGTAGAAGGTATCAAGTTTGCCAAGGTGAGTTTGGGGTGCCGTACCATATACAATGTCTCCATAGTTTATAATTGGCATCAGCATCTGCTGTGCGATGCGCTTTCTGACCAGCAGACTTAAGGAGGATTTGTTCCTAAATAGTACACCTAGTTTGGCATAGGTTTTTTTTTTTTTTTAAACATGGATTTTTATTGTAAAATTGGGGTACAGAAGGGAAAAAGGGTAGGGGAGATTGTACGCATTACAGTACATAGGCAATCGTTTATTCATATAGGTAGCTCACCTTACTGAACATTCATATTTGTAGTGTTGTACAAAAATCGCATACGTCAGTCACTCATGGGATGGGGGAAGGATAGGGGGGCAACCATAGGGGATAGAACACAACTAACGTGGGGAGGGGGGGGAGAGGGGAAAGTATCACAGTATTCCCAGAATTACACCTCCGGATCTCGTCCTATTCCTATCTCCTAAATCTTCTCTCGGTTTAGGACCTTCCGAAGCATCAGAACAGTTTTTACAGCATTGCTAGTTCTGGGTGAAGCCCCATGCCACCCTCCTGTGACAACCATGGCCCCCTCACCCGAGCAAATTTATGGGATGTCTCTCTTAGATATGCCGTGATACGCTCCATTTTCAGGATATAAAGAAGAAAAACAATACAGACCGGCGCCTTAAAGTCCAAATGGGAGATATAAAAGTTCAATGGATGATTTGGAATATCCAATGGATGTTAATCTGGTCCAGTGGACAGCAGGTTCCTCAGCAGCAGAATGATTATGACATGCAGGGGAGACAAGAGAATATGATCATAGTGTAATACTGTAAGATTGATACAAAAAACACATAGACATAGACAAACATACACAGACAACACTAAACAGAACGCTGACTATTATTAAAGATTATTTAATGAACATAATGCAGGTAACTGGTGACGAGCAGGTCTAGGATCCGGTGTGTAAAAACTGGAATCCTACTTACAGCAGGTCCCTAGAACAAGCGCAGGTAAGAATGGTGTAGATGTCCTTCGGGTAGTGCTGGTGGACACGCGCCACGTGTAGATGCCTGTGGGAGCTTCCCTCATCCACTGCCGATGATGGCGATGCTTCCCTCCACCACACGTGACTCTCCTTCGCTGGCGTCCGGAAGTGCGTCACAGCGGGCGGGACAACACACCGGGTACTTCTGCCGATATCAACACTTGTATACTGCGGCTCCAGGGGCTGCTGAAAAGGTCTGCTCCTCTATCAGTGATGCTGCTATATGATTCTCAATGGCCCAACGCGTTTCGTGCGCATGCGCACTTCTTCAGGGGTACTCCCCAAGTATTACACTATGATCATATTCTCTTGTCTCCCCTGCATGTCATAATCATTCTGCTGCTGAGGAATCTGCTGTCCACTGGACCAGATAAACATCCATTGGATATTCCTAATCATTCATTGAACTTTTATATCTCCCATTTGGACTTTAAGGCGCCGGTCTGTATTGTTTTTCTTTTTGTCTATCACTAACTGTGTTCGGGTTAGTTATTCCTGGCAGCCTTGCCTATTGTAATTTTTATCACGTTGTTATTTGAATTGTATTTGTACACATATATTTTTAGCGCTAATCACACCATCCTTTTTTCTAGTTACCATTTTCAGGATATGCCATATCCTGCGTTTGATGGATATTAATCCTGGGCTAGTCTGTTTATTCCAACACGCTGCTATGGAACCTCTAGCGGCCAGCAAGATATGCAGCATTAATTTGTATCTGTGCCTGGGAACGTTGGGTGGAGGTCTGCCTAATAGGGCCAGCTATGTGTCAGGGACCATCCGTGTGTCTCCTAGGGAATTGATGAGGTCAAATATTTGCCGCCACAGGGGGTCAGAAATGGACAGACCACCAAACATGCAAGAGGGATCCTCTCTGCCCACAGCCTCGGAAACAAAGGGGGGACACACTATTATTGATAGCATGTAGTCTTGTTGGTGTAAGGTACCAGCGACACAGCATCTTATACGCATTTTCTTTTATGGTCGTACATATGGAGCTGTAAGTTGCTGCCTCACATATATATGACCATTCCTCGACCTCCAGGACTTCCCCCATCTCTTCTTCCCATCGCTGCATATAGACAGTCTTTATAGATTGGCATAGGTTTTGGATATAAGGGTATCAATGTGCAACCCAAATGTTAAATGGGCGTGAAGCCATGGAGACATAGTATATGGCTCAGCACCCCAAACCCACCTTAGCAACACCCTCTGCAATTCAATATGCCGTTTTGTTCTCCAATGCAACTACAACACACACCACTGTGAAATGCTCAAAGAACTAGATTGGTCATCACTCGAGTTTGGGCGCAAAGTTCACCTTTCCTGTCTTGCCTTCAAATACTTTCTGGGCAAGCTCCAAAAGACTGTTCATGGTCCCAAGGCTCAACAAAGAATCCGGCCGTTCCTCCTTCCCTTACCGTGCACCCCCAAACTGGAACAACCTACCGGAGACTAACATCCACCACCAGTTTAAGTTCTTTCAAACCTAAGGCTGTCTCACATTTTTATGTGGTCTGTAACTGTTACATTCACCTATTATAAAATATTTTCTTTTACTGTGCATGCAATGTCTTGTATATAATGCATACCCTGTTCATTTATATAACTGTATTTGTAACCATATATTATTTGTCTTAACTCTGTGCCCAGGACATACTTGAAAACGAGAGGTAACTCTCAATGTATTACTTCCTGGTAAAACATTTTATAAATTAAATAAATAAACCACATGGCCAAATATTTGAAGCTAGTAACAAGGGCTAGGATAGTATTAGAGTTGGTTCTGATTTTGAGCTCATTTATAGGAAGTTTGGAAATTTAGCCTGGGTCCTAAATACCATTGTTACAGTCTTGTCAGCGTTTAAAAACAGTTTGTTTGGTGAAATCCAATTTTCAAGTAAATAGCAAAATCTATGTACAGAATATGCTGCAATCCTAAATCCCTTGGTCTGCAGATAACAGATGTTACGTGACTACAAGGCCTGATAACAAAGGCGTCCCAAGAGGATGAATAACACAAGCCATGTAAAATAACTAAATCACCCAGGTTCCACAAATATTATTATTCTAATCTCCCGTTTTAAAGATTCATGAAACTTCTGTGTGATTCATGTTACATTTCCTAGTAAGTAATTCCTTGATTGTAATCTAGTCCAAACCTTTAAAAAAAAAAAAAGTCACCACATCCATTTTATGCCATTCCAAGGATAACGAGAAGGAGCGGCTCAGTGAGTAAAGACTGAGAGCAGGGGAGCCCGGTTCAATTCCCGGTGTCGGATCCTTGTGACCTTGGGCAAGTCACTTTATCTCCCTGTGCCTCAGGCACCAAAAACATAGATTGTTAGTTCCAAGGGGCAGGGACCTGTGCTTGCAAAATCTCTCTGTAAAGCGCTACGTACAACTAGCAGCGCTATACAAGCACAAAGATTATTATTATTATTATTATTATTAGTCCCAACCTTTAAAAAAAAGTCACCACACTCATTTTATGCCATTCTTATAACGAGCACACAGTTAGGTCTTCATTTTTACGTTCTGGGGACCACATAAAATCTTGTTTTTTTGGTGGGGGCTTACATAAAATCTTGGTGTTTTTTTTTGGGGGGGGGAGGGTTACATAAAATCTTGGTGGTTTTTTTTGGGGGGGGGGAGGGTTACATAAAATCTTGTTGATCTAGTTGCCTTTGTTGGCAATAAAATCTTCCATGTGAACGACGAGTTCTGCAACAGACGGAGTATGCATTTTACGTTCAAAGTCTGTTACTTTGTAGATCTATCTAGTTCCTCCAGGAGAGGCGTGTGAATGATCGGTAGGGAAAATGTGATGTGTGATCAGAGATTCTGGCTGCATTTAATATTTGCTGAATTATATATTCCATTTCATCTCTGTTAGCACCTTCCATGAGCATTACATTCAGGAGCTGAAAATGAATGTGTAAACCACACCATATTTTATCTAGGGAAGGGGGGTGGGAAATGACGCACGCTTCTACTTAATGTCCCCACCAACCCCTATGCAATCTGCACAATCTTTCATCACCGGTGTGAAACGCTTACACCGCCGTCTCTTAATGATACTGTATACTACATTCAAAATAGTTTCGCTAGATTACCATGTCATTGTAAATATTTCGTGCAAGTTTCTACGTCCAAAAGTAAGGCCGCGCTTATAGTGAGCGTGACGGGTGATGTCACCCGTCGCCGTCGCCACCCGCAAAAGTTGTAATTTAATTTTCGGCGACGTTGCTGGCGACTTGGCCATTGATTGGTTCAGAGGCTGTCACGTGGCGACAGCCTCTGAAAAATCAAATTTTATCGGCTTCCAAATTTTTGGTTGCTGCCGTCGCATCGCGCTTACTATAAGCCTAAGGCTGCGCTTACAGTGCCGGCGACATGACGTCACGGCAAAACAAATGTATTGCCGCTGTCGCGTGCGCTTATAGTAAACGCAGAGCGACGGAAGCGACGTGGCGGGGCGAAATTTGGAAGCCGGTCACATTTGATTTTTCAGAGGCTGTCGCCACATGTGACAGCCTCTGAACCAATCAATGGCCAGGTCGCTTGCGACGTCGCTGCAAAGCGAAATACAACTTTCGCGGGTGACGTCATCCGTCGCCGGCGCGCACGGTCTAAGGCTACGTCGGGCTACGGTCGCTGGAAAAATCAAATTGAGATGACTTCCAGCGATCGAATTGAGATGACTTCCAGCGATCGCGACCAAGCCGGCTCCGTTGCGTCTCGCTTACTATAAGCGCACGCAACGGCGGCAATGCATTTGTTTCGACGTCGCGTTTGCTGTCGCCGGCACTATAAGCGCAGCCTTAGTAACACTACCTCGTGCGCATCAAGTAGCTCTTTCTTGTGCTGTGCACCCACTCACAATGATGCATGCTGACAGCTAACTTGTTTATACAGGGACACGTATTGAATATTAAGCCAAAGACTGGATGTGTCCACTTGTCTAGTTTATTACCTGCACACTGATTTTGAAATGGTTTTATTCCTTTATTTTTGAAGGGCCCTATATGGCTGCTTAATCTGCATACCCAGTGGGGTTTTTTTTAAGCTGTTCAGCCGTTTTTTTCCAGCCGGATAAAGCAATGAAAACTTTAAAACTTTTTAATGCTGGACTCACCATTGTGGTCATGGTAATATCATATCGCAGCAGCTCGCCACGTGTGTATTACCTATACCACGGCCCTGCTTAAAATCAACAAGTCAAAAAGAAAACATTGAGGGGAAAGTACCTTTAATGTTCCTGTTCTTGGGTACTGTTCTGTTCAAGGGGCCGTGACCCTCTTTATCTGATCTGTTATCTTTAGCTGGGATTTAATGTCTTTTCGGAAACTATGGCTGAAATGGTGGCGTATTATGTTGCCAGTTCGGGCTTGGCTTGTAGGGAAGGTTCCGATACGTTTCTTTTGTCCGGTTTCTTACAGTTTATAGATATTTTCTCACGCAGCTCAGATGCAGGATAATACTGTACACTGATATAGAAAGATATATATATATTTGTTTTACCTTTGTCCTCTTAGGTACACTGCTGCTAAAGCCTCAGCAGGTCGAGATCCCTGCACAGCTTCAGTTTCTCGCATCTCCTGATAGAAGTTATAAAAATGTACAAGAACTTTATTGTAGACTAGGAACAGTGCTGTAATGCCCCTAGAGTTATCTCGGATAGCAGGAATAAATCTGTCTGACTCCATTTGTCTCAGTTTGTGCATTAGTTACTTCCCCAATGTTCTTTCCCCTCCTTACCGAGTTTCCTCTTGGCCTAAAGGAGCATCTACTCAGCTCATTAATATGGTTCAGTGACTGCTGCCAAGTGTTTAGAAGCTTCAAAGAAGTCCCTGAAAGGCTTCTTGTTATATCCATACGCAGGCTGGTCCACAAACTGTATCGCCTTATCTAGATGTTAGATTAACTCTTTAATGGCCGCTTGTCTTTGATGCACTGCGTTGAAAGGCAACAGTTTTCTTTCAGCTCTGAAGGTTTTCATTGATAAATTATATGGTATAGACCAGGGGTAGCCAACTTCAGTCCTCAAGAGCTACGAGCAGGTCAGGTTTTCAAGATATCCCTGTTGCAGCACTGGTGGCTGAACCAGTGGCTCAGTCTTCGACTGCTCCACCTGTGCTGAAGCAGGGATATCCTGGAGTTGGCTACCCATGGTATACACCAGGGGTGCGCAAAGTTTTTTTTTTTGTTTTTTTTGCGCCCTCCTGTGTGCCATCCCCAGCGCTCATGCCCCCCGTCTCCAGGGACCTGGCGTCATGTGATGTCACGTTACCGGTACCCGCGGCGGTCATTTGATGCCGTGTTGTTATGGCGTACGTTGCAGAGCCGATGGAAGTCGGTGGGCTGCGGGTTGCCGTCGGTAATTAAGTGGAGAAGCACGGGGCCTTCCGGAAGAAGCACGGGCCCTGGCATAGTGCCTGCACCCCCCCTCCCCCGAAAAAATCCTGCACTCCCCAGTTTGCGCACCCCTGGTATTGACGCAAAATGTAATACACAATCTGCTACAAAATGACAATCTAACCCCCAGAGTATAATACGTTGTGAGCGTTTGATGAAGTTAAAATCTATCTGCTTGGAATTCCTATGTTGTGTGTGTTTCCTGATTTATGTTTCTACAGGAAATAACGTTTGGCTTAATAAGAAAATGATAATCGTGTTAATTAGTGACATTGGGACATATTTAATCAAAGGGTATCTGATTATCCAACTGGAATCCACAAGATATTGCGGCCCATATTTATTCTACCGTGCAATGCCATGTAACCTTGCATCTCCAGAAAGCACCTAACAGCCCATTCGCATAAATAAACCGGATGATGTGTTCTAGCATCACGTTGAAAATACAGTAGTACTTTTGTAGTGGTTTTGGAAGTGTATAGGCCCATATTTACGAAGCTATTCTGAACGTGCCGTTATGCTATAAATAATGCCTTCGTCCTCCGAAACATTGCAAAGATACACCCTTTCCTCTGTCGCTGTACTGCTTAAACTCTAACACAGGCCCTCATTCTCTCCCATCTTGACTATTGTAACCTTCTGCTGTCCGGCCTTCCTGCCTGTCGCCTGTCTCCCCTACAATTTATCCTAAACACTGCTGCTAGAATCACTTTACTCTCTCCTAAATCTGTCTCAGCATCTCTCCTGCTGAAATCCCTCTCCTGGCTTCCTATTAAATCCTGTGTAATCCCCTTTCCCTATGCCTAAGGGAAACCGTGGGCGATTATGCGTGCTGCTGTTACCTGTGAGGCTCACAGGAGGCCAAAGCCTCCGCTTCTGGGGAGCCTGGGGTACTATATCTTGCGGTGTAGCGCCTCCACCTATGAGGATCCCAGCGTGAGTGGGATGACTCCTCATAGGAGCCAATACCAAGCAATTACCACAACACACAGCAGTAGTAGTAGTAACAATATTCTTTACTAGCAGGTTCCTGCTCATAAGCACAATAACACTGAACATACAATAGCAATACTAATAACAATAGTGTAACCCCCAAAGTACTGAGGGCACCTTGAATCCCGGTGTCCGCCGAACAATTCCCACCCGTGTATGACGGTAGCACTACCCTCCCTGAAGTGTGGTGGTGCACGGTGGGTACCTTCCTGGCTATCACCAGGGAATTAGAGGGATTCTCCGGTAGCAGAGTTGCATCAGTGGTCCCACGATGCGAGGTCTGCAAAACGTCCCTCACGCCTTACTGCTGGTTGCCGCGTGCGGTCTCGTCCGAAGGTCGTCGGTCTCTACTGGGAACCTTCCCTACAATACTGTTCTCAGTAGGGATCGGGGCCTAACTGGGACCTAAGGGCAAAGTCTGGCCTTGTCAAGGGGCTTGAGCAGGCCTTCCCCAGTCCGCGGAGGAAATTCCTGCTCCTATGCCACTCACAACAAGTATGAGGGACCCCGCTACACCTGTATTACACTCAAAATTCTCCTCCTCTCTTTTAATAACAATAATTGTTCTTGTATAGCGCTGCTAGTTTTACGTAGCGCTTTACAGAGACATTTTGCGGACACAGTCCCTGCCCGTAGAGCTTACAATCTATGTTATTTTTTGGCGCCTAAGGCTCAGGGAGATAAAGTGACTTGCCCAAGGTCACAAGGACAATTGACGTGCATTACCATGACGACGTGTCACATCACATGACCCGCGGACAATGGGAATTGAACCAGGTTCCCCTGCTCCAAACTCGGTGCCAGTCAGTGTCTTTACTCACTGAGCCGCTCCTTCTCCCTGGCTTTAAAGCTTTACACTCTTCTGCCCCTCCTTACATCTCAGCCCTAATTTCTCACTATACACCATCCCGACTCTTGCGTTCTGCGCAAGGATGTCTTCTTTTTACCCCTTTTTTTTATCTAAAGCCCTCTCCCGTCTAAAACCTTTCAGTCACTGCCCCACACCTCTGGAATGCCCTTCCCCTCAATATCTGACTAGCACCTTCTCTATCAACCTTTTAAGGAACATCTTAACACACACCTATTTAACGAAGCAGATGTGTAGCTCCACTGGCTGATACTATCTCTGATGCACTGACCTTGGCCCCTTGCAGACGCCCTCACTAGAACACCCTCCTACTGTCTCTGTACGTTCTCCCTGCTGACCAATTAGATTGTAAGCTCTTCGGGGCAGGGACTCCTTTTCCTAATGTTACTTTTATGTCTGAAGCACTTATTCCCATTGTGTTATATTATTATGACACGTATTACCACAGTGAAGCGCAGTATAAATAAAGATCTACATGGGTAAATAAGACCAGGTCAATGGACTTGTAGGTGAAAAACTGTAGTAACTTTGTGCTTAAGGCAAACACTTCTTGCTAACTCATCAGTTTGGTCCTAAAGGGCTTACAATATACTTTTTAATTGCTAAATTGCAGAGAGGAAATACAGGCATAACTTGCTAATGGTTAATCATTGTCTAAGACTCATAGGGAGTTGTATTATGTGCAGCGCCCCCTCTGCGCTCACACTACTTCATATTTCTTCCCATATGAAACTATTTCCTACCCTACTTTTCCTTGCTCACGTGGGAGGTTATTCATTAAGTTGACCTAGTGCCGAATTGAATTCCGGACGGATGTTAAACTCTGTGTTCGCCATAAAGAGTACAGGAAGTACCTTTCTTAGAGGAATGTCAAATTGAACAAGTTCATTTTGAGCATGTGCATATAAGCTTACAAAGCCCAATTTGTTTTCCTTCCAGCCGACCACCTTCTGGTGCCTGAATTCCAGAAATCTCTTCCTTTAAATTAGGAAACGAATTGCCTCAAATGAGTGTATTACTTAATGATTGCAGGCCAACTCGGGGAAATGGGAAAACAGTATACTTTCCAAACACATTTACTCTAGGAAATTCAATCGGTAAAGCAGAAGTGCCTACCCAACCACTTTGAAATGTATATTTCTCTTGTGCGTCTGAACGGTAACGGAATGAAGGAGGTTTTCTTGTTGGCTTTGCCTGATGCAGTCGAACATTTAGACCATGTCTCTGATAACTCAGATTACAAATGGAGCTCAGATTGCTGCTGTTCTGATGCCCATAAACTCTACGACTTTGCCCTGTTTCTTAAAGTAGTTGAGTAATTGGCACTGCTGCTATGAACCCATTTAATGCCATTGACTTTTCTTCCTCCGCAACATCATACATATTAACTGGTGGCTAATAGAGTTGATGACTGTTTTTAGGCCCTTGATATGGGATTTCTCTAATGAACTTTCCTCTACATTATGTAATCCCATTGTTGATGTTATAAAACTCGAATTAGGTCTCAGGGGGGGAAACCATTTCCCAGGAAACCTATTTGTTGCTTTTATTCTTGTTTTGTTGAAACATATAGGGTTATTTGACGATTGTAATACTTTTCATGGGAACCTTGTAAATCAAGTTGTATATTATCTTGTGCATTAGCTTTCAAGACCATAAAGGTCTTTATCGTAAGATGTTTTCCTTCTTCACAATAGACCTGTGTGGTTTCCAAAAGCTCACTTACAGTACAACAATATGCACGAAAAGCTCAGAGTAGTAAAATAACTAAGGAGCAGGAGGGATTAGGTTGTGTAATACATTTTATTGGGCAAACAGATAATAAAATACAGGCCTCCGAATCTGACCGGATTCTTAATCTGTATACCTGATGAAACCTGCAAGGTTACTGTTACCGGCTACCCTCCCTTCTTCCTGTGAACCTCTGAATAATGTTAATGGTAACTCGGTAAAACCAGATATTTATTCCTAGAACGAATAGTCCTAGTAGAATTCAGCACAGGGAAACGTGTCATTGTTAAAAAATTGAATATTTGCACTTGTGTCCCATAGTTTGCACAGTTCTTTATTATTATTATTTTTTTTTTACTATTTTTTTTTTATTGGGTTTACAAGCATTAAACAATAACAATACAACATTACAATACAGAAAAAAAAACAATAAGGAACACAGAAAAACATATACTTTTACACAAATCTTTTTTTGGTATTGCTCATCATACTTATAATTTCAAAATTCAACACATTACCACATGTAACAGGGTATGTCTATTCTGCCTATCTTTCTCCTCCCTGTTACGTATGTTCCTGCTAGCTGCAGGCTGTAAGAGGTTCATTCTGTGGGCTTGTGACCCCCCTATATGCTCCTCTCTGATGGACAGAAGTAAGGTGGTGACTCATGGCCTGTGTAAGCCCATCAGGGATGGGTATAGACCATGAGCCCGCCCCTTCTGGTTCCTAATGAAGGGCAGTGCCATATTTACTTAGTCCTGCTCTGGAGGAGGAAGAGAGCAGTATGGCTATGAGTCTCTCCCATCGCGGGATTAGCCCCCCAGAGGCTGGGGGAACATCTGATCAGAGAGAGGAGAGACCTTGAAATAGCTTGGGTCAAGCATCATCCAGAGTCCGGGAGCCTCTGAGACCTTGCACCCTGTAAGACCATCATGCTCCTGGTACTTCCAGGATAACCACTGGAGCTGGAGGCGCTAACACCGAACTAAGATGACATCAAAAGCCTGCCCTGGTCTCCATTACAACGCAGACAGCTCAGATCTCCTGAACCTCACAGGTTTGCCTCGGCACCACACAGTAGCAACAGCAGTAAATCTCCCACAGGGTGGGGGAAACAGTGCTACACACAAATAATAATTGAATTAAAAATAACAACACAGGTAATAGCATTTTCAAAGCTATCACCACACAGCCTCCTAACAGAATCTGGCATAAGATTCCCCATTCCCTATCCCCCCCATCACCAATATACTTTCATATTTCCTCAAGGGCAAGATTATCTGTGACCCATCGCAATCTGCACGGTTCTTTAAATGTTTTATTTTATTCCTATATAAATAAGTGTGTCCTGGTTTAAACTTCTTTCTTCTAAAATTGATGGTGCCACAAACGCAAACTTTTTACAGTGTAGAACAGGGGTGGCCAAATCCAACCGTCAAGAGCCACCAACAGCCCTCGTATTAGCATGTTGACTGAGTCACTGATTGAGCCGCATGTACTAAAGCAGGGATATCCTTAAAACATGACCTGTTGGTGGCCCTTATGGACTGGAGTTGGCCACCCCTGGGGTACAAGTTAATTTATCCTTGTTGTTGGCATACACTTCAACATTTGGGAGCGTGTTCTCCTTTAGCTTTTGTTTAAAGTGTCATCTAAATAAGTATTTTGGTTCGAGGCTCTATGGGAACCGGGTCTCCGTAACAACATTTTTATATCAATTAAAGAACATTTAAACAAGAAACAAACTGGATCAGCACTCAAAAATAATAATAACGAAGGACGTACGTTTTGCTTTTGGTCTCACCACGTTTCTTCTTTAATGTAGCACAAAAAGCAGCAATGCAGAAAAGCGCAGCACACACAGGGAAAGGAAATGTTAGCAGAGACACACTTATATGTGCTCATTAGGGCAACAGTTCAAGGCCCCTGGCCCCTTCATCAGGCTTAATCCTAATTTCCATCCAAGGAGATTTAAATAGTCCCCGTGGACACACATGTGCCCCATGTCAGCGTCTCTCTGTACTGTGCAGCCATTACAGTGACGTCACACAGCTAATGCTGGAGCTGCCTGCACTTCCTATCAGTGGAACGTGTCCACGAGGCCTATGTAAACCTCCTTGGATGGACATTATGATTAAGCCTGACGAAGGGGCCAGGGGACCTTGAAATGCTGCTCTATTGTATATAACAGTGTGTGTCTGCTAACATTTCCTCTCCCTGTGTGTGCTGATTTTTTTCTATATTGGTGAGACCAAAAGCGAAACGTACGTCCTTCATTATTATTGTTATGTTTGAGTGCTGACCCAGTTTGTTTTATGTATAGTTGCATGCACCTTGCGGTGTGGATGCAGGATTATAGCACCTCCAGCTGAGTTGTGTTAGACCGGGTGGGAGCTACAGTAGTTCATTCCATTTTTTTGAAGTGAAACTTCTTTAGCGACGTTCATGTGTTTACTTGAGATGGAAGTCAGTGGTGACGGAAGTGACGTCACTGCTGGCAGATGAGGCCGTCAGTGATGCCAGTAGAAGTCACCAGAGACGAGGAAGGTAGCGACACACACACACACACCTCCGCATCCCTTGAATACCCCCCCAGTGAGCCGCCGAACAACCCTCCCTCACACTGACGCTGCGCGACCACTACCTCCTCCCACTTCGGCTGGGACCTCCGCCGGGGAGAGGGGGGGCGGGGGCATCCGAATCATCACACACACGCGTCTGTCCCCGCTCCGGATGCTGCTGCCCGGGCCGCCTCCACACCCCCCCCGCCCCCTTCCTTTTCCCTCTCACAGTCTCACCACCGGCGTCTCCAAACCACCGCTGGGAGAGCCTGCATGCGATTCTCCCCCCCCTCTCGCAGTCTCACCACCGGCATCTCCAAACCACCGCTGGGAGAGCCTGCATGCGATTCTCCCCCCCCCCCCCCCTCTCGCAGACTCGCCACCGGCGTCTCCAAACCAGTGCTGGGAGAGCCTGCATGCGATTCTCCCCCCCCCCCTCTCGCAGACTCACCAACGGCATCACCAAACCACCGCTGGGAGAGCCTGCATGCGATTCTCCCCCCCCCCCCTCTCGCAGACTCGCCACCGGCGTCTCTAAACCACCGCTGGGAGAGCCTGCATGCGATTCTCCCCCCCCCCTCTCGCAGACTCACCAACGGCATCACCAAACCACCGCTGGGAGAGCCTGCATGCGATTCTCCCCCCCCCCCCTCTCGCAGACTCGCCACCGGCGTCTCCAAACCACCGCTGGGAGAGCCTGCATGCGATTCTCCCCCCCCCCCCTCGCAGACTCACCAACGGCATCACCAAACCACTGCTGGGAGAGCCTGCATGCGATTCTCCCCCCCCCCCCCCCCTCTCGCAATCTCACCACCGGCGTCTCCAAACCACCGCTGGGAGAGCCTGCATGCGATTCTCCCCCCCCTCTCGCAGACTCACCACAATTGTCTCCAGACCACCGCTGGGAGAGCCTGCATGCGATTCTCCCCCCCCCCCCCTCTCGCAGACTCGCCACTGGCGTCTCCAAACCACCGCTGGGAGAGCCTGCATGCGATTCTCCCCCCCCCCCCCCCGCCTCGCAGACTCGCCACCGGCATCTCCAGACCACCGCTGGGAGAGCCTGCATGCGATTCTCCACCCCCCCCCCCTCTCGCAGACTCGCCACCGGCATCTCCAAACCACCGCTGGGAGAGCCTGCATGCGATTCTCCCCCCCCCCCCCCTCTCGCAGACTCGCCACCGGCATCACCAAACCACCGCTGGGAGAGCCTGCATGTGATTCTCCCCCCCCCCCCCCCTCTCGCAGACTCGCCACCGGCATCTCCAGACCACCGCTGGGAGAGCCTGCATGCGATTCTCCCCTCCCTCTCGCAGTCTCACCACCGGCGTCTCCAGACCACCGCTGGGAGAGCCTGCATGCGATTCTCCCCCCCCCCCCTCTCGCAGACTCACCACCGGCGTCTCCAAACCACCGCTGGGAGAGCCTGCATGCGATTCTCCCCCCCCCCCCCCCCTCTCGCAGTCTCGCCACCGGCATCTCCAGACCACCGCTGGGAGAGCCTGCGTGCGATTCTCCCCTCCCTCTCGCAGACTCGCCACCGGCATCTCCAGACCACCGCTGGGAGAGCCTGCATGCGATTCTCCCCCCCCCCCCCCCCTCTCGCAGACTCGCCACCGGCATCTCCAGACCACCGCTGGGAGAGCCTGCATGCGATTCTCCCCCCCCCCCCCCTCTCGCAGACTCGCCACCGGCATCTCCAGACCACCGCTGGGAGAGCCTGCATGCGATTCTCCCCCCCCCCTCTCGCAGTCTCACCACCGGCGTCTCCAAACCACCGCTGGGAGAGCCTGCATGCGATTCTCCCTTCCCTTCTGTGACAAAAGAGTGACAAAAGACGAAGTTTCACATAAAATGCGCGTGCTCGGCGCACACCCACTTTATGAACATTGAAGGAGTACTGTATGGGCATCTACACAATGAGCCTATATTTTTCCTAAGTGTTTAGAATGCCAGAATGTGCCCAACACGGTGAATTGTGTGTGGCTGCTTATTAGGTGATGGACCAAGGGAGAGTGGATTTCTCAAAAACCTGATGGGTGTTTATCTGTTTGCTTTATTGATTATCAAGGCGGGAATATATATATATATATATATATATATATATATATATATATATATATATATATATATATATATATATATATATATATATATTTTTTTGTTTTTGTTTTTTTACATATATCTATACACATACAAACACACACACACTGTTGTGAACCACTTAAGATTTTCACATACTGTATTTTAAACCCAAAATGTTATGAGATTTTAATCTAAGTCCTAGTAATAGATAAAGATAACCTGATCAAACAAATGACACAAAAACATGATACTTTATCAACATTTATTTATCCACAAATGATTAAGGATTCAATATCCATGTGTGACGAAGTATGTGAGCCTTTACATTCAGTGGCGTCCCCTTGAGCAGCAATAACTTCAACTAAGCGTTTCCTGTAACTGCCGGTCAGTCTCTCACATCGGTTTTAAGGAATTTTGACCCATTCCTCCTTACAGAACTGCTTCAACTCAGTGACATTTGAGGACTTCCTTTCATGGACAACTCACGTCAGGTCCTGCCACAACATTTCAATGGGTTTAGGTCTGGACTTTGACTAGGCCATGCTAAAGTGCAGAATTTCTTCTTCTGCAGCCATTCTTTTATAGATCTGCTTGTATGTTTAGGATTATTGTCTTGCTGCATGACACACTTCAGCTTCAGCTCACAGACGGATGGCCGGACATTCTCCTCTAGAATCTTCTAATACAATGCAGAATTCATGGCTGTCAATAATGGCAATCCGCCCAGGTCCTGAGGCAGCAAAACAGTCCCAACCATGCTTGATGGTTAGGATGAGGTTCTTCTGTTCAAATGCAGTTTTGGTTTTCACCAAACATAACGTTTCTCATTGAGGCCAGAAAGTTCTAACTTTGAGTCGTCTGTCAGAGAACATTGTTCTAGAAATCTTCTGGATCATCTATGTGCTCTTTAGCGATCTTCCGAGGGAAGAAATGTTCTTTTTAGAGAGTAGTGGTTTCCTCCTGCTATCCTTCCACTAACACCATTATTGTTCATTCTTTTTCTGATAGTTGAGTCATGACCACTCACATTAGCCAAGGCGAGAGTGGCCTGCAGATCCTTGGATGTTACTCTGGGGTTCTTTGTGACTTCCTGGATGATTTGCCAGTTTGTTTTTGGAGAGGCGACCACTCCTGGGTAGAGGGACCGCTGTCTTGAACTGACTCCATTTGTCTGGCAGTAAATTGGCAAAGCCCCAAATCCCTAGAAATGGGTTTGTAACCCTTTCTAGACTGATGAGCATCAATAACTGCTTTTTTAATGTTTTCAGAGATCTCTTTTGATCGTGGCATGACGCATATCCACACACCTGTATGGTGAAGACCACACTCACAAAGTTTCTGTACTTTATGTAGGGTGAGACCTCCAAAAGTCACACCTGGAGATTATTTAAACATATGATTATAATTATCCCCTTTAATTCAGCTGATAAAACCAGTCACTTACTTTTGCACATACCCTGACTCTTAATTACTCATTGTTTGTCTAATTCATACATCATTTGGTTTCAAAAGACATGGAATTGGTTAATATAAACCCTATGTATATTTAAGAAAAACTATGGAATTTCCGTAATTATAATTGGGGTTCACAAACGTTTTCTCGCCACTGTGTGTGTATGCGTGTATATATATGTATGTATATATATATGTATGTATATATATATATATTTCTGCCATTGTAGTAATATATATCTGGGTTGTTTCTAAAGAGAAGATTGGTGGAGGCAAAATGATATACAGAGGTACTGTAGTAAGAGTTATTGCTCCCGCTGGCAAGTTATGGAGGGACATTCTGCATTATCACTGCCATTGAATTCCTTGGGAACTCTGTGCTGATCTGCCATATTCTGCATTATCATTAGGTAAAATAAAACTTACTACATCTGTCTATACCTGTGATAAAAATGATAATTTAGACAATTCCACTGCTGTGTACCACAGTCCCTCAGTTTAAAGGTGCATTGACACTTTCTCAACAACGTACAATAAGTCAGTCTCCATTTGGTCTTGTCTAATACTGTTTTTTTAGTCCGCTTACTAACCTAGGACCAGCATTAATTTAAGAATGTGTAGCTCCTGTGATTTCTGGCAATATCAAGACGACCCTGGACACACCGTTTCCCGTCCCTCCCAAATGTAAACTTCTTCTACGTTCAGACTCCTTTGCACTGGGCGTTGAGAGTGCCAGCACTTAGATTAGTAAAACAGTCTCAATTACAAGTAACATAGCTAAAGTTGACGAGGAGGCAGGGAATACTGTATATAACTTGTGTAAAAGACCACAGAGTTTGTGTCTTTGAATTCGTGTGAGCATTATTCTGTTGTTCTCCTGATCCTGAAGCCTTCCCATGTCTGGAAGTAGTGCTTGGGTGTGCAGAGCTGAGTGTACATCCCGAAATCATACAACCGTCAGCAGAAAATCACAAAGCCATTAGCCTGCTGAACTTTGTACTATTTGCTTTGTTATGGATTGTGTTGCCGCAGAATTACTTGCCCCCTACTTTGTGTAAAATATATTGTGTATCAATATGTCTTCATGCTCTGCTTTCCCTCCCATTCTTCCCCAATATAACGGGCATGTCTGATTGCATCTTTATCATTGGATATCCTTGTCTAATGGTACGAGTGGTGGAAGGGCTTGCCCGTGTCTCTGTCTTCCTCTCCAGTACGACAATTTATTAATGCAAAGTGAGGCCCATTTTGCTCATTTCACACGTAATTGGTTTTCATTCGTTGCTGCTTCCTGCTCTAACTGACCAGATCTTTTCCCATCACTTCCAGGTTGATGTTTCATGAACCAAAGGAAATGGGGTTAATAGCTATTGCGGCTCGTCAGACTCAAGGCAAAGGTCAGCAGATTTCTTTCAATTAAAAAAAAACAAACATGTTCTTGGAGGCTCCTTACTAATGTGTTTATATAAAGAGATTGTGTATATCTGCTGCTTACCTGTAGACCTCTTATACTTCAGTTTTTGGTTGGGTTTCTGGACGTTCGCCTTGGTTTTCAACTGTTTTGGTAAACCTCATATTGCTCTGTTTGTAGCAATGCTGCCATTTTTAAATTCCATAGATGCTTTCTGGAGCTGGGAATTGCTTGCTGTTAATTTGCTCCCCATTGAACTTAAGATGGCGGCTGCTGTATACCTATACATTGTCATCAGAGATCTCCATGGTAACAGCTGGTGGAAGTAAAGTATACCATTGAAAATACGTTTAAAAAAAAAAAAAAAATCTTTAAAAAAAAAATGAAACGCAAAATGAAGTTTACCACAGCAGGACCTTAGGGTTTAGGTTTTCTGAGGGATTGCTCCTTTAACCCTTCGAGTGCCGAGGACGCAGCCACTACATCACGGGGCCCCCTGGAGTGCCAGACCCCCTGACGGAGAGGCTACGTCATACCCTTTGTGTGCTCGTTTTCCAGGAGAGATCACATTTCGGCGCGATCACATGATCACGATTTGCCGGAGGGGACATGGCCCCTCTGTCAACCAAAGGGTTAACGTGCACAGGGGGGGGGGAGGGGGGGCAAACTGGAATCTTTGCAAAATAACCCACTAAACTAGATTTAATTTTCTTATGGTAGTTTTTTTAGGTTGAAGCAATACTAGTGTTTCTCTCGGCATACTGCTGCGTTTTTAGGGCCCTACTAGCTAGTGGTGAGACAACCCTTCCAATTTATTAAATAAAGTCACAGCCCTTGCTCTGCTTCCTACTGTATGTCAACTGCTTTTGTCCTGTGCTGCGAGGTAGGCCCCCTAACCATTAGCGAGGTTCAGGGGTCCTACTAGTTTGGAGGTTCCCAAGTCATTAAGAAGATGAGCCATGCTGGGGCCTTCCAAGCTAGTTTTGGAACCCCATAAACAAAAGGGATCAATGGATTCCACGAATATGATAATAGTAGAGTAGTAAAGCAAAGGTAACTGTGTGCCATATGTGGTCCGTCAAGAATTCCATTACGAAAGAAGCGGTCAAGAGTCCTCTTTATTAGGTGGTGCTACGACATACAGTAAGAAACTTTTCCACTCTTGAAGATACCTTGCAGCCCATCCAAGGTCATGTAAACTTGTCCCATCGAGCCTTACAGAAATGTGGTCGCTTTAGTATAATAGGTTTGTAACTCAGAATTTATAGCAACATACATTCGGAAGGAGAAGTTATCAAGTAAAGGGGCCAGAATGTGTGAAATAGCTCCACTTAGTAAATATGGCCTGAAATGCCTTCTGGGATCTGTTCAGATGCCCTGCTAGAGAGACCAGCTCAACCAAAGAACCTGTGTGACATCTCCACGCACGCAGCAGTATGAACGATCTGCCGGAGACTTCTCCACGCACGCAGCAGTATGCACGATGTGCTGGAGACATTATGAAGAAAGCATGCACAATTGCAGTCTATCGGGCGAATTATTCTTATGAGGGACCCCCTGCTTCCCGAGGTACAGGCCTCAGTATGGGGTGCTGGTATCTCCTGCAAATTTAAATATCCCAGTCGCGTGACCAGGACATTTAAACTTGCAGGAGATACCTGCACCCCATACTGGGGCCTGTACCTCGGGAAGCAGGGGGTCCCCGGCCTTGAAAGTAATGCGGTTCAGCTCCAGAGACCCCCTGCTTCAATCCTACTGTATGTAATAAAAATAAAAGCAGAGCTTCATTACCTTAGTGGTTAACCGCTAAGGTAATGAAGGGTTTAACTCTCCCGCTATTTTCTATATTGGGTAAGAAATTTGCTGCTTATACGTCACATATTTCTGATTTACTGTTTTTTTTGTTTTGCTGTATTTGCAAAAGTCTTCTTGTGCCTGTATATGCTCTAGGATTTTTACTCTCTTTATTATTATTTATCTATCTATCTAATCTAAATATAATAATACCTTTGGTATTCATCTCGCTGTGATTGGACTCCTTTAGAGTTGGTTTAATCATTGTTAATGGTATTGAGATTACTACTTGAGTACCAGTCACAAATGATTATATTTTCTATAATAACAATATTGTACTCTATATACCGCTAACTCATAGAGACTGATGTGGGGGCTTTATTTTTCTTATGATAATGTCAGATCCATGCATTTCATCCTCCTATGTCAAACCCAGATCAGATATACTTACTATTGTGTGTAACGTTTTGGGGTATTTTTTGCAGGTCGTGGTGGGAACGCCTGGCTCAGCCCTAAAGGTTGTGCCTTAATTACATTACATGTTTCAATCCCTCTGTCGTCCCAGCTGGGCCAGAGGATTGCTTTTGTGCAGCACCTAATGTCTCTGGCTGTGGTGGAGTCGGTGAGATCCATACCTGGATATGAGGTTGGTTTTATAAATCACTTACATCGTCTGTAACCGTTTCTATTCACCCATATCCAATAGCTTTCCATTCTTCCCTGAACATTACCTCCTTCGGAGTTCATCTGTGACCGTGTGTGTGTGTGTGTGTGTGTGTGTGTGTGTGTGTGTGTGTGTGTGTGTGTGTGTGTGTGTGTGTGTGTGTGTATACACACACACACTGATTTACAGTAGGATGGTGACATTTTTGCCCATTCTTCATGGAAAAATTCACCCCGTTCTGATAAGTTTGTTGGGATCGTCAAAAGACTGCAATCTTCAAGCCTCGCCCTAAATGTTCGATTGGATTCAAGTCAGGGCTTCGATTGGGCCACTCCAGAACATTAATTATTTTCTTATGTGTGTGACAATGGGCAGACACCACCACCTATATTAAAAATATGGATCTCTCTAAGAGATACAGAAATGGTGCTGGGTAGACAGGGAATCCTCACCATGTCCCACATAGGAATGACGTGAACCAAACGAGGTCTACCCCGCACAAGATACAAATAAAATAGTGATCCAAAGTAATGTCTTTACTAATGAGGACAAAATAGTCAAAGTACACCAAACCAGAACAACCTAACATAGTATAAAATTACAAAAATGGGAAAAAGAAAAAGGACATAAATAGAAAAAAACAGAAAAGCATAAAAATAGAAAATGGAAAAAAACAGTCAGAAAAATAAGGGGGGCAACATCGATGTTTCAGGGTGCTAACCCTTTCTTCTGGCCCATTCCTGCATATTTAAGTAAAAAGACACTTACAGAGGATTTTCAGCAAACACTTTCAGTCTTATTAAGAATGCAGGAAGCAGAACTCCGATGGTCTCCGCGTGCCTGGCTTCTATGCTATTTTTTCATTTTTCTATTTATTTTTATTTTTTTAACTTTTTTGGGTGTTTTTTTTTTACTCCTATTTTTGTCCCTTTATTTATTATTTTTTGTATTTTGGTACTATGTTAGATTGTTTTGGTTTGGTGTACTTTGATTATTTTTTCCTCATTAGTAAAGATATTACTTTGGACCACTTTTTGTATCTTGTTTGAGTGCGGGGTGGACCTTTTTGGTTCAATTAATTATTTTCTTGTTCCACCACTCCAGTGTGGCTGTGGCTTTGTGCTTCGGGTCATTGTCCATCTGAAATATGAATTTCCTCCCCAGTTTTAGGTCTTGACTGACTGAGACAGGGTTTCCTCAAAGATTCGCCTGTACATCACACCATCCATTCTCCCCTCTATCCCGACAAGCTTCCCAGTCCCTGCTGAAGAGAAGCATCCCCATAACATGATGTTGCCATCACCATGCTTATCAGTTGGAATGATGTTGACTGGGTGATGTGTAGTGATGGGCTTGAGCCAGACAACACTTGGAAATTAGACCAAAAAGTTAAATTTTTGTCTCGTCTGACCACAAAACCTTTTTCCACATGTCTGCAGTATCACCTGTATGCTTTTTCGCAAATTCCAAACGTGATTTAAGATGAGTCTTTTTGAGTAATGGCTTCTTTCTTGCCCCTCCCCTCCCGCCCACCCGTTGGCTGTCAAGATTCTTTCCTGCAGTACTTCCCATAGACCTGTAGGGGTGCACAGAGGTGTCAAGTTCATTGTAATATATTGCCATTAAAGTTTGTTTAAGTTATTTCACCATCCAGCAGGGAGACCGAGTGCCCACAACTGGGGTTTCTTTCATTATTTAGTTTGAGTTGAGTTCAGACCCAGGGCCGGTGGGAATGGGATTTTCCCATGAGGCCGGTGGCCATCTTGGTTTAGGGTATATAAACCCCACCCAGCCTGCTTTTAGTTGCTTATCAACTTTTTGTTTTACAGAGCAGCAGTCTAGTTTTTCTCTGTTTCCTAGCACTACGTCTTTCCCTGTTCTCGCTCATCCGGCTTCTAGTTCTGCAGATCTACACGTACCTTCTTATTGTTTGTCTTGTATTCCTTTTGCACTTATTGTCCCCTGCTTTTTGTTTGTCCCCTGCTACCATCAGTGTCCCCTGCTACCATCAGTGTTCATCAACGATCTTCCTACAGCTTGTAAGGGAGCTTGAATACACATGTATGCGAATGACACAATCTTGTATGCACACAGCCATAGCCTCTCCTTGGACACGTACTTCAGTCTGACTTTTTGAGACTTGAAAACTCGATTTCCTAAAACAAACTGTTTTTAAACACTGACAAGACTGTAACAATGTTATTTGGGACCAAGGCTAAATTTGTAAAGCTTCCAATAAATGAGATCCAGTCAGAACCAACGCTAATTCCATCCTAGCCCCTGTTACTAGATTTAAATACTTGGGCACATGGTTTGACTCCCATTTAACATTTGGGTTGCACATTGATACCCTGACAGTCAAAACCTATGCCAAACTTGGTGTACTTTATAGGAGCAAATCCTCCCTAAGTCTGCTAGTCAGAAAGCGTATCGCACAGCAGATGCTAATGCCAATTATAGACTATGGGACATAGTATATGACACGGCTCCCCAAACCCACCTTAGCAAACTTGATACCCTCTACAATTCAATTTGCTGTTTTGTCCTCCAATGCAACTACAACATACATCACTGCGAAACACTCAAAGAACTAGATTATCCATCACTTGAGTCTAGGCGCAAAGTTCATCTTTCCTGTCTTGCCTTCAAATACTTTCTGGGAAAGCTACCCGTCTATCTGCTCCTCATCCCTATCACATGCAGCACTTATCTGAGATCTGACTCCAAAAGACTGGTCATAGTATCCTTTTCTGCTCCTCCTTTTCTTACCGTGCACCTCACAACTGGAACAGTCTACCAGAAACTCTCACAGCCGCCACCAGTCTATGTTCTTTTAAAACTAAAGCGGTCTCACATTTTAATCTGGTCTGTAACTGTACTGTTACATACGGCTATAATATGTATTATCTCTTACTGTTCATGCTATATCTTGTATATAATGTATAACCCTGCTCACTTAATGTAACCATGTATTTGTCATCAGAACTCTGTGCCCAGGACATACTTGAAAACGAGAGGTAACTCTCAATGTATTACTTCCTGGTAAAACATTTTATAAATAAATAAACCATTGTTTTGCATGTAGCACTGCTGTCCTTGCAGATACTTTAGTTTGTCTTGTATTCCCTTTGCACCAGTCATTGCCCTCTGCCTTTTGTTTGTTCCCGTAGCTACCATAGCTTTTTGGTGTAGCTTTGCACATTTTGCAGACTCCGTTTATTCCCCCCACCCATTACTCAAACCCAGGTTTATTCCGCGGGGGCTTCCAGGCCCTCAAGTGGCCAGTGGAGTACCACTGTATTCCGCATTACGTTACCCATGCTATCCCTTGAGCGTCGCTAGAACGGTATTTTGGGGATCCCCAGAAATATCAGATATTTTTTTACCCAATATCAACTTCATTTTTTAGGCAGGCCTATGTCTTGTCCTGACCTTCAATCAAAGGTAGCGTTTATTATGTCCTATTTGGGAAGGGATGTGGTCACATGGGCTCTCCTGTTAGTGAATTTAGACAGCCCTCTGCTATATAATCTAGATACTGTAAATTTAAAGCAGAACTTCAGCGAAATTTTTATATACAAGCTATTTTACAATAAGCCAATTACCAACTTTTGGAGCTTCGGCAGAGCAACAAAGACATTTTGGCATATCTTACCCAGTTCAATCATCTAGTCATAGAATCCACTTGGCCTGAAGATATTATCGATTTAAAGATATTATGAGATTAAAGATATTTTAGCCCAGGTTGTTCCGAATCCCGCTACCTACTCAGGGTTAGTGGACTTAGTTCTTCAATTGGAATGCCGTTTAACTGAACAGGAGAAAGACGGAGGAAGGACTCCAGAACTATTTATAAATGCCTAGATCCAGTCCGACATGAAACCAATGTTGGCCATCTACTGTAAGGGAACCTTCACCCGAACCCATGCCTACAGGGGGAATCCGGGGACCCCTTTTTAAGGAGGAAAGGAAAAGAAAGCGAAAGCAAGATTTATGTTTCTATTGTGGAAAGCTAGTGCATTTTGTGCAGGAATGTCCCAGAAAACCCAAGAACTTGCACTAGAGCGCTAACTCAGTGCTAGAAGGAGTCGACCGGCTGAGCGTTAAGAAACCAAAAACTCCACATTGCTCTGCTAACACAGTACAGGCTATTATGGCATTTTTTGAAACATCCAGCCATCATACAGTATGAAGATCATGACCCTATGGACCTTTCAGTCCCCATCGACTCCAGAGTGACCGGGAACTTTTTGACTTGTCCTTTCCTAAAAGGTTGGGCATACCAAGTCATCACAAGAAACAAGAAGAAATGGTCAGAACAATTGACAGGTCAATCCTTAGTTCAGGTCCTCTGAAGTAGCTTACTCCCCAGTTGAAAATTACATGCAGTAACGGCCATTTGTAAATCCTACAGTGTGATCTCATTGATGCGCCACACTTCCTTGTTATCCAAGGAATGCCCTGGTTGACGGAACATAATCCAACCATTGACTGGGAGTGAAGTTCCGTAAAGTTGTTTTCCACGTTTTGCAGAGATCGGTGTTTTGCTGAAGCACCCAAGAAACAAATGATGAACCAGGCTGCCTATCTTTCCTCTGGAGTTTCAGAGATCCACCATACATGTGCCATTGATAACTCATTACCAGATATGCAGTAAATCCAGGTTTGAAAGGTGTTTTTGATCAAATTGATGTGGAATCGGGCGCTAATATCCCTTGCAACAGATTTTATGCACAGAACGAAAAATAGTTTGAGTCGCATTGAAGCACAAGAGCCGAAAGAGTGCGATATGTAAGGGAAATGCCTTGGTTCTTCAGGACTGTTTTATTTATCAGATGACGAAATTGACGAAATTGACGAAGAGGATGCAGATGACGAGCTAAGACCTTTTCTATCGCACAGTTTCAGCTCAGACAACGAAGACGAAATGTTCTAATTTATTGTTTACCGTGAACGTAATACAGCAAGATCCAGGAAGAAACCCTTCTTATTTGTCTTGTATTCCCTTTGCACGTATTGCCCCCCCCGCCTTTTATTTGTCCCCTGCTACTATTGTTTTCGCGTGTAGCACAGCAGTCCTTGCAGCTACTTTAGTTTGTCTTGTATTCTTCTTGCACTTATTGCCCCCCCTGTCTTTTGTTTGTTCCCATAGCTTTTTGGTGTAGCTCTGCACAATTTACAGACTCCATTTTGTTTCCCCAGTCTTATTTACTTTAGTGTAACATTAAACCCTATCAGTTTATACTTCAGTCTCTTGTCTTTTGTGGGTTTCCATGTTACCTCCGAGGGTTCAATACATCCTGATACAGACCAGCTTTGTGTAGGGACTGGATTATGGTTTGTTTTCTCATTGTTAGCTTCAGAGTGACATCCCGAACCAGTTCCTTGCTTGCCTGGCTGCTCCGTTTAGGAGGGCGACATGCTCTGGGTAGTGTCTGGGTGGTATAATGCATCTTCCACATATCCTACTCTACAGTGCCTCTATACCACTTTATCCCTGAAAGTTTAGAAAGCTCCTTGGTCTTCGTGGTTGCTTTGTTGGATCACTGGCCAGTGGCAGCTTTATGTACCTGTGAGAAATGATCTACACGTTAAACCACTTTGATTACACACAGGCTGAAACCATTTCACTAATTGTGTGACCTTTCAAGTAAATACAAATACCACTTGTGAGCACATTCGCATGTCTCAGACAGGTCTGCAATACTGTCTTTCCCCGTTATCGCTTATCAAACAGTGCTTCCACTGCAGCCAGGGATTCTGGGTAATGACATAAATGAACACAGTGTGTCACTCTTTACTCCTCATCCATTTTAACATGACCCCTATGCGCTTCTGCCTGATGTATTACACAGCTTTTCAGCACAGCCTGGGCTAAAGAAGTGCATAGCCAGTAACCCTCCTCACAGACAGCTGTTTCGACCTTTTGGGTCTTATCAGTGCGAGGTTGGTTGCTGGCTATGCAGCGTGAAGCTGGTACGTGGGTAAGCGATAATGGGGGACGGCAGGGTTGCAGACCTACCTGAGACGTGCAGATGCACCACAAGTGGCCCTTTTATTTCCTGCACACTGCATGGGGGAGGGTTTGTCACTTTTTTAACGCCTCTGACCCTTCAAACAATTCACTTGCACCGGAGCTGATTTAGGGCTGCAGCAGCAAAGGGGTGAATACTTCTGCAAACGAGATGAATCTGTTCTTCTCTGTAAATCTTTCTTCTTTATATTCTCTGTGCATTTTCTAACTTCAGCGCTTTGGAGTAGTTTTTGTAGATTCTACGTGTAAAGTCCAATTTTTAAGCATCGTCGAGTGCACTCAAATGCCAACAAAATATGAAAAAAGTGTAGGGGGGAATAATTCTGCAATGCACCATTCTTACACATGGGCTATCTTAAATAAATGAGTAGCTTGTTTTTTTCAAAAGCAAACATTAGTATATTAAAAACACATTTTTGGGGCAAAACCCCCCCCCCCACACAACAATGTACATATATAGGTAGTCCTCGCTATCCAACGTTTCACTTTGGCATATCCACCACTTTTAAAATGCAGCCCTACGGGCAGTTTTTTTCGACGCCTGAATGCGTTATCTGACGCTCACCGCCACTGATTAACACGGGACTCACTTTACAACGGTTTCACTATCCAGCGCTACTTCCAGAACGGGTTCCGTTGGATAACCCAGGACTGTCTGTACTACATTTTGTTACTGTACTATATATGTGTCTTTGACCCTTGTTATTAGACCTTGATAGGCTTACACACATTCTCTTTCACTCTGCCCTGTGTAATAATACCTGGCTATAAATCATGTGCGCGGTGTTGGGTACCGGGATCCCTAGAGAAATTCTAATGGCCCATCCCGATACCAAAAACCTTGTTCCTCAGCTGTCTTGGCTCTTTATTTTATGGTGACCATGTCCTAATATTTGCGTGCCATAAAGCTTTGCTGTTCCGCAGGAGTACTTAACTAAAGCACATGTTTCCCACAGTGCATAAAACCAACGGCTTCCGCACATTTACACTGCCACTTTATATACTTCACGTTTGCCTTGTAGTTTCCACCCAAATGTATCGAGTGTGCACGCCTGGCATCAATTCATCAGCCGTGTAAGTGTTCCCTAAGGCAGGGGCGCTCAACTCCAGTCCTCAAGCCCCCACTCCGCCCCCATCAGGTTAGGTTTTCAGGATATCCCAGCTTCAGCACAGGTGGCTCAATTAGTCCCTGCTTCAGCACAGGGGGCTCAAACAGTTTATGCTTCAGCACTGGTAGCCCAATCAGTCCCTGCTTCAGCACAGGGGACTCAATCGGTCCCTGTTTCAGCACTGGTGGCTCACAGTCTATGCTTCTGCACTGGTAGCTCAATTAGTCCCTGCTTCAGCACAGGTGACTCAATCGGTCCCTGTTTCAGCACTGGTGGCTCAGTCTTTGACTGAGCCTCTGATTGAGCCACCTGTGTTGAAGCTGGGATATCCTGAAAACCTGACCTGTTAGGAAATGGGGGAGGGGGTTGGGGCTTGAGGACTGGAGTTGGGCCCCCCACCCCCCGCTCCTCCTTAGGTTATACGTCCATAGGAAGAATAAAAGAAAACTGAAGTGGCAGCATAGCTATGGCTGAGTTCTTGGACATCAGCCTGCTCTCAATCCGTTACCTTTACCCACAGCTCTGTAATCCAGCACGTCAAGGGCGACCTCCTGCTGGCGTTCCCAAACCTCAAACATTTTTCCCTTTAAACCTTTCTAAGCCATGTGAGGCACATATCTAAGGCTCGCCCATCGGGAGCTCCCCATGAAACGTTAGCAGCACAGCCACTAAATGTAAGCAGATGTACGTATGTGCTTTTAAGGTCGCCACAACTTTATACACTCATTGAATTGACAAAGAAAATGTTGTTTTATTTCACCTTTGCAATGCTCAGGGAAATACATCAGTGAGGTTTTACAACCACGCTTTGAATCTGGGGCTACATTTCTCTTAATAGTTGATAAATATTTAATTGGTGGAAACTTTGATGCACAATGCGCGAATCAAATAAACACTAAACAATGATGTAGTGTAAACTAGTTCGTATTAGCACTTCAGTAAATGCATATTATTACAGTTAATGCTGTATGTTGCTGTTCATAATCTTTTATTAAATATAAAAGTGATGTGCCCACAGAGTCTTAACAAGTTGTTCAACTTTGTGTGTGCAGTACACAAAGCTGCTCCAGTCTCTATTGATGGAGTAAAGAACAAGCCCAAGGAAATAGGTACTGAACAGATTTTAAGATCATATTAGCAACCTCTGTCAAGTTCCTGAAAACATCACCCGTCTTCAAATGCATTTGCTGACCCTGTTTTCCACCCACTAATCTGTGAGGGCAACTGATACCTGGAAGAGTTTTTACACCACTGATCGAGCCTCCTGTGCTGAAGTAGGGGTATCCTGAAAACCTGACCAGTGGTGGCCCTTGAGGACTGGAGTTGCCCACTGGCGAACGTATGTCATGTCTTTTAATCACGCTGTTTCTTTGCTTCTTTTTCAGGATATTGACTTAAGAGTGAAATGGCCAAATGATATTTACTACAGTGACTTGATGAAGCTCGGTGGCGTCTTGGTGAATTCGACTCTAATGGGAAATACTTTTCACATTCTAATTGGTATGGAATACAATGTATGGCAAACATGAAAGAATAAGCTTTAGTTTCGATGCGGTTTTATCTCCAGTGTCTGACATTTGCAAAGTAGCCCAGGTTTGATTTCTCACGTTTGCAAAGTTTCTAGGTTATTTTCAAGCAGGTGCCTATTTTGCTGCTCCACCGGATATTCTAACAGGGTTCAAATGTAGAAGTAGCTAGGACATCTAAAGACCCTGCAATAACAAGCCACTTAAAGAAGAGACTGTGAGGTTTCCAAAGCTATAATTCCATCCATAAGGAACTCCCTTATTGGTCCCCTAAAACGTATCACATGTACAATGTAAACACAGAAGCGCGTGTGTGTTGTTAGCATAGGACTAATTCTTTACATTTCTTATTTCCAGGCTGTGGATTCAATGTCAATAATAGCCACCCAACAATTTGTATCAATGATCTCATCATGGAGCAGAACAAGAAATATAAAACAAATATTGAACCGCTGAGGGTGGATTACCTGATTGCGAGGGCTGTGACCACTTTAGAGAAGCTCATAAATGCATTTCAGAAGGATGGACCAAATGGCGTTTTACCTGTTTATTATAAGTACTGGGTACATAGGTGAGTGTGTCTGTGTGTTCAAATGCTCATTTGCTCAGTGTGGGGTACAAGTTCACGTGTTGAAGTATTGAGAGTAACGCTTAGATAACGTATCACACCCCCCACTGCATATTCTGTGGGCTGGGAGTTAGTAGCCTTTCAGAATTGCTTGTTTTTAGTTGGACATGTGTACATTGTGAAATGATGATATAATTAAAATCAATCTTTAATAGGTGTCCAAATAATAAAATGAGGTTGGACTAACTAACAAGAAACACATATAACACAAATTCAAATATTGGTATATATATCTCCTCCTAAGTAGGTATAGGGAGAGAAAAATACCCCGCTGGGTGGCTAACGTAAATGTACTACAGATGAGAGATCGTCCCATCTGCAAGAGACCACTCAAGTGGGGGTATAGGGTACATCCTAATAATATACCAATGTGTCTAGGGGTATATATAAAAACTCCTAATAGAATAGTAAAAGTGAGGTATAATTAACCTCTTATGTCAAAATTAAATTACTAGAAACAGGTTCCGATGTCTAACATGACTGAAGCCCTGGTAAGGTTAATTTTAATTAGCTGTATCTCCACAGGGCTGGCAGAGAAGCATTAGCAATTCCATAAGTACCTAAGTATGATACTATTGATGTACACTGTGTACTAGTATAGCTTGGAAGGACACCTCCCTTGGTAAGTAACAACACAGTGGACTGTGTTGTTAACTTTGTTAAGCTGGATGGACCTAATCGATTGTTACCCACCACTATGGGTGTATATGTTATAATACATATAGGTTCCTATTGCACTATGTCCATGGAGATATTGCTGCTAATAGCCTAAGAGTGGCAGACTAGCTCAGTGGCATGTTGGATTGAGATTTCAATTTAAGGGGATAAATGCCCCAGAATGTATGCCTTGACAGGGTTAATCTATGTTTTATTTTAACCCGGATGTGGGCATTACGATAAGAGCATGATCCTCAGTGGCATAATAGGTACAAGAGAGTAGATCACTCACAGATTGTATGAATACTGTCTTTGATACTGTATATACCTCCGGTTGTATTGTTTGAAACTACCCACTCGTAAAAGCGCCACTACGAGTATACTAGATGTAATGCATGCGTGTATTTAATCCTATTAGCTCTGCCTATGAATACATATTGGCTACTAGCCTAATAAAGTTATACTGGGCTAGATGGTGCATAGGATAACGTTGCTAAACTTTTAGGGGTTAATTGCCCCAAGATGTATGTCATAGCAGGGTAATTCTATCTAGATGTTAACCTTCCCCTTTTCCCTGAAATTACATGTGTACATGCCTAAGATAAGACATTTTGAAGCATTGATAGGCAAACAACGAATTCTTCTTTAACACGATAACTACCAAAACTGTGCAGTGCTTTTACATACAGACGTTACAATAAGTTTTAATTGATGTCTTAAAATCATAGATGCAAGGGATTTCTTACTCCCTCTCTTTCACCACCCCTTCTGAAAATAAAAATGGTGCATAGTATAAGAAAAATAGTAATCCATATATACTTCCATAATCCCACATTTCATTCGTATTGGATAAAAGCGAGTAGCTAATATGCATGGTAATGTATAATGTGGATGTTTCTAAGCTCCACGCTCCATGCTCTTCAACTAGTTTTCCAGAGGGGCTGGGTCCGAAAATAAATGACAAGGGTCAGCAGAGCATTGTAAGCATTGTTTAAGATATATTTAAGAAGGCTTCAAAATATTGTACTTCCAGTTTGCAAGCATCTATAATGGCTGTGTCATATATATTTATGTAGACCATGCGTAGAATGGAGTTTTAGTATGACACATTGCTCCTAGCTGCAATGAAATTAGCAGAAGCAGACTGTCCAAGGGCCACTCCAAGACCCTTCACGGGCTGTATTCTCCCGACGGGCCACACGTTGGAGAGCCTGCTCTGTGCTGCTGTAAACGGCATGCAGAAGCGTCCGATGATGTAATTATTAGGTACATCCCAATACAGTTTTTCGGTCTGTTAGCATGAGTCTTTTTGGTCTTCATTGCACCATGTAGGTAGGAGAACTCTGCGTTACTTTTAGTGCAGAGCAGTGGGCACTAGCTGTAATTGGCATAGTAAATGGGTAACACACTCAACTGCATGATAGAGATAACAACATCAAATAATTTATTGTAGGGATGACGAGAATCAAATTAAAATATGCTGTTCGTAACTAAAACTCGGTGTGATGCGTGTTGGATACTGAGGAGCAAACCCGCTTTCCCCCCCACCCCCCTCTGTATTGTGCATAATTTGCCGTTTGTGTTATTTGCAGTGGGAGGCAAGTTCGGCTTGGAAGTGAAGAGGGCCCCTTGGCATGGATAGTTGGTGTGGACGACTCTGGATTTCTTCAAGTTCTCCAGGAAGGAAAAGACATTGTGACAGTGCATCCCGACGGCAACTCTTTTGATATGCTGAGAAACCTTATAATACCAAAAGATTTTCCAAAATAGAAATTCCTAAAATAAGAAAGTGATATTGCTCCCTACATAAAATGCTGATTTTTTCTTTTTGTTGTACCAATAAGTTTAACTTTTTTTTTTTTCTTCTTCTGATGGTTGCATTTATTATCAAGAAAATAGTAACTTGTTCAATGGTCTTATTTCTTATTCCCTTCAGGTTCAAATGATGTAATTATGTTTCTATTTGAAAGCTATTAAACATACAATCCAGTTTAGCAACATCTAATGTACTTGCGACATAGTGAAATCTGTCAGCCATGTATGACCTTCCCTATCTTTAGTATTTGTTTCTATTTGTCTTACGTTCTGATACCCTTTAAATAACCAACATGAGAGTAATGTAAGTAAAATGATACTGTGCAGCGACTTTGGAACCTCACAGGTATCAATATCCCCAGGCTACTATTACAGCCAATAGAACCTTCAACTGTAGTATTTGTTTTATAGTATAAAAGTCCATTGTAAGTGTAAAGCTGAACTGCAAACAATAAGATAAATAACAATGGTGGTTGGTAGAGTTGAGTTTTAAACCACTTCTTTAAAAAAAAAAAACGGACATTTTAAGACCCTCAAAATATAATTATCCAACTTTAAAATTAAAAAATGACTGGAATATGTCACAATTGAGCAGTTGATCATGTAATAGAAGACAGAGGGGCAGATTATTGGCACAGCATTATGGGTTCGTGCTCACGATCTGGCGTTCACTCCCACTGACATAAATGTCAGAATCTTGAATCCTATTACTTTGCAATGTGCTGGTTGTCCAACTAACATGGAAGCGGTTAAACCCTGGGGTAGCCAACACCAGTCCTTAAGGGCCTTTAACGGGGTCAGGTTTTGAGGACATCCCTGTGTCAGCATGGGTGGGGCAGTCATTCTGACTGAGCCACCTGTGCTGGAGCAGGGATATCCTGAAAACCTGATCTGTTGGTGGCCCTTGAGGACTGGATTTGGCCACCCCTGGGTTAAAGAATTCCCACTGCAAAAGCTAGACGCACACACACACACACACACACACACACAAACTTAAACCTGTGCTGCAGTCACAGCAGAAATCTTGTCTTTCTGGTCTACTGCAGCTGCGTTTTCTGGCCCTGGGTTCAGGATACATTACTTTCAAATAGGTCATTTCATTTTATTTATTTAACACAAATAACTCGAGTAAAAAAGGAGAACACAAGAAAGAATATAATATCCTATTGTGCAAGACCCTTAAAATTATTTCTCCACATCGACCATTAAATTGACCCTGTAGACTGTGTTATGAATAGCAACAGACTTCATAAGCCTCTGGGGAGAGGTTTTGTTAGACATGCACATTTCAATCTGCTTAGATATTTACTAATTTCATTGTATATGAAAGATAAAAAAGTTAATTTGTTTCTGATTTCAGAATACATAAATCAAACGATGTTTTCTTGGAGTTTTATGGATTCAAAGTATTTATATAGGCGCTGACATACAATAAATACTGTATTTAAATATAAGAGGCGCATATGCTCGGATTGCCCTTAGCTCTATAAATAAGCCAGTGGTTTAGAAGCAATATGAGAAGCTAGAGTTTGTAGTACTGTATGTATGTGAGCATAGTAACAGGGTGGTAACCTACCTTTAGAAAGCCAAAAACGATAAAGAAGATGTGAAGACAGTGCTGATGTACTCTTGTACCTCACTTTGTAAGGGAGAATATAATGTAACTGAACACCCACGTATATATTCGAGCATTATTTTAAATAGTCGATACAGATACTTCCCTCTGTGTCCCCGTGGCAGTGCAGTAACTGTGTTGTGAATGCTGTTCCACGCAGGAGGTAAAAGCACGCTTTCTTTGCTGTGCCGGCAGGGAGGAGATAACATTTTCACAACCCATCGTAAAGTTACCCTTTCCAATGCCAGAGAATGCCACCAGAAAGTGTGTGTGTGTGTGTGTGTGTGTGTGTGTGTGTGTGTGTGTGTGTGTGTGTGTGTGTGTGTGTGTGTGTGTGTGTGTGTGTGTGTGGCGCGCAGCGCCATTAATGTACATAGCGCTTCACATTAGTAATACATGACAATCATATAAATAACAAATTATACAAATAACACAATGGGAATAAGTGCTGCAAACAGAAATGTAACATTTCGGAAGAGGAGTCCCTGCTCTGAAGAGCTTACAATCTAATTGGTGTGTGTATATATGTACAGTATATATACTGTGTGTGTGTGTGTGTGTGTGTGTGTGTGTGTGTGTGTGTGTGTGTGTGTGTGTGTGTGTGTGTGTGTGTGTATGTATGTACTGAGTTAAGTTATGGTGAGTAAAAAAAGTGACAAAAACCCTCCACAGCAAAGCAAATATGCAAATGTAAATACAACTGTATGCTCATCTGCATGTCTTAGGCAGGTCTGCAACCCCACTTTCACCATTATCACCCAGCACATAGCACTTCCACTGCAGCAAGGGATTCTGGGGAATGACATGCAAATGAGCACACAGTGCCACTTTTTGCTTCAAAAACAATTTTTAACATGGTTCCCTATAGGCTTAAGCTTGCTGCATGGTCACAGCTTTGAGCACAGCCAGGGATAGATATATAGATAGATAGATATATATATATATATATATATATATATATATATATATATATATATATATATATATATATAAAACCATAATACTGAGTTAAGTTATGGTGAGTAAAACAAGTGACAAAAACCCTCCACAGGAAAGCAAATATAGCTGTATGCTCATCTGCATGTCTTAGGCTCTCTTGCATTCCCAGTAAAATCAACCCCACACTGATGAGACCCATCAAGGTCGAAACAGCTGTCTGTGGGTGGTTTTCTGGGTATGCACCTTAACCCTGGCTGTGCTCAAAGCTGTGACCATGCAGCAAGCTTAAGCCTATAGGGAACCATGTTAAAAATGGTTATTGAGGCAAAAAGTGACACTGTGCTCATTTGCATGTCATTTCCCAGAATCCCTTGCTGCAGTGGAAGTGCTGTATGCTGGGTGATAATGGGGAAAGGCGGGGTTCCAGACCTGCCTAAGACATGCAGATGAGCATACAGCTATATTTGTGTGTATGTGTATATATATATATATATATATATATATATATATATATATATATATATATACACGTATATATATACACATATGTGTATGTGTGTGTGTATAAAATACATACCCTGTCTATCTTTGGCTAATGGTATCAGAATAAATAGTTTACACAAAGCAACCAAAGAAAAAAGTGTGAATTAACAATTTTCTGCTGAATCCAAAACGTTACAAACACAAGATTAAATGGTAAAAGCAATCCAAAGAATAACATATTTTTTTTTTTAATACATATTTTTGTACAATATTATTGAAACGTTTAAACATGCTACTGCCATTAGTTCACTTTGGTCCATTGAGGAACTGTCCTTTTTAATACAATGTCCTGTAGCGTGACCGCTGCCCGTTTTTGGTGACATTGGGGGCTTACAGGAGCAACCCAAGCAATATCCTATGTGTTTAAAATAAATCAGTTCTGTAGTATTAAATAATACTTACTACCTTTTTTTATTTTCAAATTCAACTCTTAATGACATTTTTAATGAGTTTTAATATAGGGATCATCTTTTGATCTCTATAGCAGGTTTTAGCCCACCTCCCCTGCAGTGTAACATCTTTGTAACAAATGTGATCATTTGTTGCCAATATTCCCAGCCGTTTTTTGCTGTAAACTGTAACAATAGATAATGTTACCTTCGTAATATAAGGCCGAGTCCATAGACGGACAGGCCGTGCTGAGGCGTGCGGACGCTCCGCGCTGAGCCCCTGCATCCTCAATGAGGATGCCTTGAGAGGGGGCTCACGCGAGCGTCCGCAGGCGTGCTAACGAGATGGAGGTTTCAGCCGAGCACCAAGCTGTTTTTCAGCAGTGTCGACGTCACGGCGCCGTGACGTCGACGTCAGTGCGTCGCGGACGATTGGCCCAGCGACGTCACTGCCCCGCCTCCAACCACCTCCCCCCGGCTCCGATCGCGCCCGCTGACTCGCCTGTATGGGCATGAAATCGCCCAGATTTCAGCAGGCGAGCCTCAGCGTCAGCGCGGCTCGGATCGCCTCACCCCTCTATGGCCCGGGCCTAAGAATGCATTGTAGCTGCGGAGTTACACTGACAGAAGGGTTGATTTAGAACTTAGAGGCAGCCATTTAGTGAACCCTGGGAAGCAGGATATTTGCTGATCAATCACAGGAGAACAAATCAATCGTCATCTTAGGTAATTCATTTTCAATAAAGGTAATAAAAGGCAAATAAAGGGCTGCCTATATTAAAACAATATGCTCAACTCCAAGTCCTCAAGCCTCCCCCTCCCCCCCCCAAGTTAAGGTTTAAGGCTATCCCAACCTCAGCGTAGGTGGTTCAATCAGTCCCTGCTTCAGCACAGGTGGCTCGAACATCGGCTCAATCTTTGAGCCACCTGTGCTGAAGCAGAGATATCCTTAACCTGACCTGTTGGGGGGGAGGGGAGCCTTGAGGAGTGGAGTTGAACCCCCCTGCATTAAAGGATATCGCAGCCTGTAATTGATCCTGAATGTATGGTAACACACAGGGGCCTCGTATATCAAGGTTTCTTTGGCTAAAAACTGGTGCAGTTCTAAAGAGAAACTAAAAGCTGAATCGTGGAGTTTAATGTGCATTCAGTAAAGTAATTCTTATTGACCAAAGGGTTCCTGTTGGACTTATTCTATTTAACATAAGAACAGAAAGCCATAACCTGGAAATGCTCCTGGTCCGTCTATCTAGAACGCCCCCAATGCAATAATACAGGGGAGGCCAACTCCAGTCCTCAAGAGCTACCAACAGGTCAAGGTTTAAGGCTATCCCTGTTTCAGCACAGGTGGGTCAATCAGTGGCTCAGTCAATTTGATTGTGCCACCTGTGCTGAAGCTAGGATATCCTTAAAACCTGACCTGTTGGTGGCCTTTGAGGACTGGAGTTTGCCACTCCTGCAATAATAGGTTACCCTAAATGGCTGCCCTCTCAGATCAAGTTAAATCCTTTGCTCAGCAGTTACTCCCCATCAACTCCATTCAATAGCCTGCGAAGTCATCTCGCCCTCGGGAAGATTTCAGCATCCACTCGCTCGTTTAAATTTCAGCTCCATTCAAACGAATGACACTGATATCTTCCTATACAAGGTGAAACCGTCTTCGCAGCATGTGGAGTATGGACTTCTGTTTCTACAATAAATCAACGATCGAGCGCACTTATTATATGAGTGAAGGGTGCAAAAAGGTTGAAATAAATTCACATCATTAACATTACATACAATATCACCGGAGCACCCAGACCATACAGAAGAGGACAGACCTACAAAACTCGACACATAGTTTACGTACAGTATTGCTCCATCTGAGGATGCAGAACAAGTTGAACTCAAGATATATATTTATTCAAAAATACCAATAAACCAATTAAATGACCAATTGTAGTGACAAACCCACAGAAGACAAAATCCAAATATGCACTGTAAAAATACATCTTAAGAATATCATAGGGGCCTACATTTCTGCATGAAATTATACAAAGCCGCAATATATCATGAAGTCACATTCATTCCACTGAAAGGATTTAAAAGGAACCAAGTTGTGGCCAACCTTTTTTCTCTAAAACACTTGCAAAAGAACACATCCTTTATAATATGATGAAGCCTTTTCTTCAGATATTTTGTCCTTGGGGTGGAAGTTAATGGGAACCAGCCCTTTTAGAGTTGTAACGCTATTCTGGAACTTTATTGGAAAAAAAAAAATGTTATCATTCATTTAATTTCCCTTTTTTTAACTAAAAACTTTTTTTGTTAATGAAAACTAATGATGTGTGAAGATGTCGGAGAACAAGTAGATCCTGTGGGAATTCCACTTTTGCCCCAGTGCTATTATCGGTCAGATCTTACAAATATAAGGCTACCTATTGTCTCGAGCAGGAGATGGTCTTTGTCTTCAACCTGATATTGGTTAAGACAAAATGAGCAGTTTTACAAAAGAAAATTCCTGTGTTATGCAAAACAGCTGAACAGAATTGTTCTGAGTAGCTGTTATTAGTCGTCAAAATCCTTGATGCTTTTATGTCACAGTTATCCGTGGCTACACGGGCAACACAGCAGGGAATCTCACTGATTTAACTAAAGATTTTTGTCATAAAGCACATGGATAATAGGTTTCAAAAGTCAACTATTCTTGTTCTGTATGCAGCAGATTTCTTTTTAATAAGGTCGGTAGAGGAAGGAATCATCTCTCCTCAAACCCTCTCTAAAAATAAACATACGTGTCAGGGAATGCTCACCACAAACAAGGTGGGAACGCGGGGCCGAGGTGGGGACGTCTGGAGTGTAGATTGGTCGAGGTAGCCGGGTCGGGGGTTAGAGAGGTACGGATAGTCGAGATACTTGCCGGGGTCTGGATTGGAGAAGTACGGATCGTTGCAGGTACTATTAGCCGCGGTCGGGGTTGGAGAGATGAGAATAGTCATGGTACGTATGCCGAGGTCGGGGTTGGAGAGATGCGGGTAGCCGGGCTCAGGAGTACAGAGGAGCGGAGTCCAAGGGATAGCCGGGTCAGGAACAGAGATCAACGAACAGGAGCGCAAGGCATGGCAGCAGGAACAAGGAGAGCGGTGAAACACTTTGCAATGACAAAGGGTAATGCTCAGCCGATGAGCCAGTGGGCCGGGGATATAACAGGGAGGAGAACCAATGAGTGAGGAGCGGAGGCGCGCCGTCATCGCGAGCTGGGATTTGTTGCAATCACGCAGGAGACAGGTGAGAGCCGTATAGCACCTGCAGATTGATGACGTGGAGCAGGCAGTTGTTGGGCGCGCGTTACGTGCGCTGATGGAGTACTGATGACACCCCCGCCCGGGCGCAACCTAGAGGCGGGACCAGGAGACTATTTATGTTTGCGTGTGACGCGCGCCCATAGTCCGGTGGCTGGAGGAGGATGGATCCGGTAGTGCACTGCAGGGAGAGGGAGCAGCGGAGCACCCGATCGCAGAGCGAGGCAGGCGGGAGACGCGCCGAGGGTGCTGAGTCTCACGGATCCTCACAGCCTGTCAGAAAGACCTGACCAGCAACTGTGTTCATTCTCTTGTAGAAGACATTCCTTCAGGAGGACATACACAACACAGAATTGGTGCTATAGGTTTAACAAAGAGAGTAATACAAAGCCGATTGAGGGACGTAGCCACGACACACTAAACCAGTGGGGCACAACTACCCTAATTCCCCGATGAACATACCACGCTTGTGGGACCTTGTGTCTGCACGTGGTCTTGCAATACATTTTTGGTTGTAACTTTTTTGGGCATGATGGTGATTAGATGTCCTGCCCCAAAAATCACTGCAGCAACTTCTGGCAGTAGTAGTATGGGCTTTCCGATTCATTTATTTCTCCAGTGAAAAATTCAGTATTCCACTTTTCGTTTCTGCGTTTAGCAACAGTGTGTTATTCAAAGGAGGTTTTGCATGAAGTTGTTCTTTCCTCCTCCTGTCTATTCTATTCATCTAATAGGACCACTTTTTGAGTGTTTTTTGGAAGTGCTTTTGCAATAGATAATTCACGTTACAAATTGTTTCTGTGTTTTAGAAGCAGATTATCCTGTGGATACAATATTGTTGCAACTCACTTACACGGGAGGATGTGACAACCAAATATCATTAGTAGCTTTCAAAGAAGATTCGATCTATTCGTGTAAAATAAGTCCATAAATGGCTACTAGTTGGATGCAGACATCTGGAGGCAGAGAGATGGTGATGCTCTGTGCTGTGCTCAACCTGAAGCACCCAGTTCTCATCACTGTCACAGGCTGGGCTTGATAGAGCGTTTGGTCTGACCTACTGTAGTATTGCAAGTTTTTAGGCAGCAGATGACATTGAAGGCCATATTAACCAAGAAGTGCTACTCCAGAAGACGCCTTCCTTGCTGAAAGTCACGGTAGGTCCACAAAGGGCCATATTTATAAAGAGGTATTACTCCATAAGACACCTTCTGTGCCAGAAGACCCCTTATAGACCGGTCACTGGAATCCGCTGTAAAGGGACATCATTATTAAGCTATGTTGGAAGCTATCTTATGTAGCCATGCTTAGTAAATATAGCCCTGGATCTTTTAGGAACAACCTTTCCATTATAGTTTAATTTTACATTTTAGAGATGAAGAGCCAAGATGTCTTTTCTGGATCTGGAACATCTTGAAATACATAAATAACTTGAATATATGTACCATCAATTTTTTTTACTTAAGTTTGGTAAAGTGCAGTGAAAAGGCCATGTACCATATCCATACAAATTATATTGTAGGCGATGTGTATTTATTTGCATTTATCTTCTCTGTCGTCTACTGCATTATGTACAGGTTAAAAAAAAAGTTTTTCAGTATTTCACTGGCACAACCCAAATATTTATCTAATGAGTGGTACCACTAAAATCCCCACTCTGTGGAATGAATGTTTTCTATTGTACACTTTCAAAATAAACATATAATAATTAGATTTACAGTTAATTAAATCGTTTACAGTTAATATGTCTATTGTAGAACTGTTCCTATTGGACCAGTATCTAAACCAGCACCGCTCCTAAATTAAGTGGTATAAATACAATTTTGCGTTGATTTGAAAATGTGCTCATTTTCAAAATTCTTTAGCAAGATGAACAAAAGAACAAGGAATTAGTATAAACTGAGACCTGTTGGACTGTTTGTGGCTTGGAGCTTCCATTATAGAAAATCATATGTAGCCAGGACTGGCTTCTAGCTACCAGTCTGCCCCCTCCTTGCTGTAAGCCCTGGTAAGAACAGGCCTGCCAGGAGTTGTCATGGGTTTTCCCCACTCCCAGTAGCTTCTTGATTGACAGGGAGGTGGTGGGTCTAGGCCTGTGTGTGTCCAATCAGGGACTCAGACCTGGTACCTACTTCCCTTGTACTTAAGGAGCTGTACTGCTAAATGTAGTCAGTGCCTCTACCTCCTTGAGAGAGGCTGGTCTACCCTAACAATTGTGCAGGGTTCTGCCAATCTGTATTCCCTCCCCTAGGGTAGTGGAAGGGAGACTATACCCCTTACTCCACCAGGGAGTAAGGGAAGAGCAAGGACTGCTTCAGGTCCCCTTGGCCTAGAGTGGAGGTCCAGGGTAAATCCTGAGGGTGAAGCCCCACGAAGTGAAGTATGCTGTGTATGCTGTTCCATCTGCCAGTGTACTAAATAAAGTGATCCTGTTCAAAGATATCTTCCTGCTTGAGACTACAATCTATCAGAGGGAGGGGTAATAAATTCTCCTGCAGGGATTGTCCCCATATCCCTGGGGCCTGCAAGAGATGGAGGCACTGTCACCGTGAGAGAGAATCAGTTACCACCCCAGAAGCCTGTCCTGTTCTCCCCTACAACAACGCGGGGACTCATCTACTGTATGCATACCGTGTAATGGACGAATCACCCAGAGAGGGGGGGAACCACCGTTGCACATATAAAACATACAAATACTGCAGGAAGGGAAGCGTTCATGTACAATTGTTAATCATTGTAATGGCATTAACATAGTGTGCTTATAATGCTTCAACAAGAGCAAGTGCAGTGAACTGTTAAACTGTAAGTGTAATTCAGAACCGGATTCCAGAAAGCTGTCATTAAGCCTCAGATACCTTCATAATTCAATCCTGTCTTCAGATTCTGTTTTATTTCCCTCCCACACTCTTTACCCCTGGATTGGATTCAAGTTGCTGTCTTATATGAGGTTAATTCATGGCACTGTAGCATCATTCCAATGACACAAAACAAAACCTTGGCAGCGTGCTCCCTCCCAATCCCCAACGCTAAAGGCACCTAATAATCAGATTGACTTCCATTTTTTCTTGTTTGTGTATTATTCTAGTCCGTAGTGACGCAGTTATAATAAAAACATTTTTTTTGCAAGAAGTCTGAATAAAAGTCTCAGAATATCTGTTTTTGTGAAAACACCTCTATGTAATCATGTTACTAATTGTAATCCATTGTTTTATGCATCTCATATTTATACTATATATTTATATACAGTATCATGTTTATACTGCACTGCCCGACTCAAGGATGTCTTCTGTCTATTCCTTTTGTATCTAAAGCCCTCTCCTGCCTGAAACCTGTCTCAGTCACTGCCCCACACCCCTGGAATGCCCTTCCCCTCAATATCCAACTGGCACCCTCTCTCTCCACCTTTAAGGCACATACAGATGTACTGTAGTAAGACTTACTGTTCTCTGACCCTGCTTCAGAATGGGACCCCGCAGTGTTAATCCTGTTGGGCCATCAGGAGCGAAGAGAAGCCGATACCCACCTGTTGGTGAGGGCATTTATTTTATCTTTTCATATCTATGTTAAAGTATTTCAGAGAATTACACTATGTGGCATTGTATCTTTTTCATACCTAAAGGTCCTGGACGAATATCCCGATCCTTGCATACATCATATACCATCACCTGAACATCCAGTGTTGGTTCTCAATGCTGAGAAGAGTTAGGAATGTGTGAGTGCATTTGACGCTGGTCTACTGGCTTTTTCATTTTTTGATATTATTTATTATGTGTTATCTTCCCCCTCCCCCCGTCCTCCGCACATATTTGTTGAGAACTGCTCTCCTGTTTCAGTCCTAAAATGTAATGGTTATAGGAAGTGCAAGAGAAGGTAACACTTACAAAAAGGGGTAAATTCTTTATACCCTAAGGCAGGGGGGCGCACACTTCTTGCCTTGCGCCCCCCTGCCTGCTCTCCCCTTACCGATTCTGAAGCGCCAAATGATGCTGGGGGGGTCATGTGACGTCCCGCCGTGGCGTCAAAGTCGACTCAGTCATGGTAAGTGAAGTTGCAAAGGCCTCGCGTAGTCCCCCGGCATTTAAATTAAATGCCTTGGGAAAGAGCGTGGGGCCTCTGTAACCGCCACGCCGGCCCCCGCCCCTCCAAAACATCATGAGCGCCCCCCATTTTACAAACCCCTGCCCTAAGGCTGGGGCCATAGAGGGGGTAGCAGGGCTGAGGCGCGCTGACGCTGAGGCTCGCCTGCTGAAATCTGCGCGATTTCATGCCCATGCAGGCGAGCCAGCGGGCGCGATGGGGAGGCGGGGGGAGACTGAGGGAGGCGGGGCAGTGACGTCGCTGGGCCAATTGCCCGCGACGCACCGACGTCAACGTCACGGCGCCGACGTCACTGCGCCGTGACGTTGACGCTGCTCCGCGCTGATTGGATGTTTTCAGACGACAGCGCTCTGAAAAACAGTTTGGCTGTCGGCTGAAAAATCCAGCGCCTCAGCACGCCTGCGGACGCTCGCGTGAGCCCCCTCTAAAGACATCCTCATTGAGGCTCAACACGGACGTGCCTTCTATGGACTCAGCCTAAGGCAGTCATTTAGGACGTGTTCAGACGAAAATTCCCATTGAAGTCAATGTGGATGTTTATCTGAAAACGGCACAAACGCCTGCTTCAAAGTATATAGAATTTACGCTTAAGTGTGCAAAATAATACATGTATTATATGATGGAAATAAAATGCCAATGTTTTAATAACTAATCTGGGACCGTCATCTGAGCCTCATATAATATTAAATGAATTATTTTTGCACACTTCTTTTCATCACAGCACATAGAAAACAAATCTTGCCAAAGCTTCCTGACAGTACAAGCACCTATGGATCTATGATCTATGGAGCAAAACTGGGGCAATGTGCCAATGTATCAAAGTACTTTGCCCCATATGTGCCCTACCTAGCTTGGGGAGGGCCAGTAGGAGGAGGTGGGGCGGGTGGGGGGGGTGTAGTTAAAAGATGTACAGATTAACATGAGATGTATCACATTCTGCATCTCTATGTGCAATTCTTTTTCACTTTTATTTGTGGCAAAAATCCCCCAGACCTAAAGGGGTGTACTGAAAAGAGGAAGCAAATTAATAATATATCCAATAGCGTGGGATGCGTGATATCTATGCGTTCCCTGAGGGGCTATAATTAATATTGGGGCTCTGGGTTGTGAGCCTGCTAACATTGTGTATATCTAATTATAAATAGTTGGGGGGTCTGTGGACGCTCTTTCTTAGTTTAAGCTCACCCATCACACCTCTATTTAATTTACAGGTCCAAGTACCCACATGTGAATGTATGAGTCTATTGAGAGATTTCTTCCCCCAGGAGGAAGGAGGCAGTGACCTTTGCTGCAGCAATAAACTACGAAGTATATATTTTTGTTTTACCTTTTTAAAATGTATTTCTGAGATTTAAATACCACACCACTATTCTCCTATAATCTCATCTGTACACATGATGCGCGGGATCTCTAAAGCTAATCTTTATATAGCGCCATCTATGTACATTGCGCGTCACAGCTGTAATACACGTGACATAATAATATAACACATAATGGGAATAAGTGATTCAGACATAACAGTAACATAAGGAGGGGGGGGGGGCTACCCTGAAGATCTTATGTATGAAAAGCTCTCAGGGTAGCTCAATAAAAGGATGTAACATACATCACATGTACACACGTATGTAAAGTCCATGGAATTAGTGTGTATGTGCTGCTACTCTCAGAAGACGGGGATCTCTGCAGTACTTAGCTGCGATACATGGTTCAGTACATACGCTAATAGAAATAATCATTGGGATGGGGCAATGTATAACACAAACAATGCGTGTTTGGTGTTTTTGCCTAATCTAATGCCTTTATTTCTCTCTCTGTACATATAAAGCTGTGGATGAGCAGGGATACAATCACTGTATATAATGCACCATGTACGGTACATTTTCAGAAAGAGGGGGAGGGGGAAATGTTCCATCTAAAACCTACAATTCCCCTTTCAACTATTATCATCACTTTGAAACCTGTAGGCGTGTATTTTATTTTCTCGAAACTATCAATATTCTTTGCTTTGGGCCATTCATATACATCCATGAACAGATCCATGTAGCTCTACTTACTTAAAGCAGCAGTGCAAGCTGCCGGTTATTTATTATTTATTTTTCCTTTAATATGTGCATCGATACAATCCACACAATGATAAGTAATTAACTAAGTTGTGAACGATTGGCGAAGATTCGGCTCGTGGGGTTCACTTAATGGCTGTCGGTGCAACAGAAGAGGACCAGAGATGCAAAGTTCTGTGGGGAAGATCATGTGACCAGGCAGTCACTAGATACAATTGGTGCACTGCTAGAGAGAGAGGGCAGGGCTCAAAAACGGATGTGCCTGAGCCTGTTTCAGAAGAGGAAGGGGATGTGACTTTGTAAATGGTTGCTATAGAAACAAAAAAATTCTACAAGTATTTTCTCATAGTACAGAACTGATTTATTAAAGAAAACACACATGTAGAATATTGCTTAGTCTACAGCTTTAAGTACAGTGGTGGATAATTTAACTCCACCATAATTTGCATATATACACCACTAAAAGATCTCTTTTTAAATTAACAGAGGGTACCTACAATAGTTTAGGTAAAATAGCCCAATTTCAAGCCACCTATTTCTTCAAAATCCATCGGATAAATAGGCTCTTGAGATGACATTGTGTTGCAGTTAGTCTTAACTACTGGATCCCATAACCCATTTTCAGACATAATTCTAATCCGATAACTATTTGGAATCCAATCTAATTAGCCATCATATTCTTTGTTGATATAAACAGTACGAGTTTCTCAAGCTAAAGTATTATTGGAAAAAGTCCCTAGCAGAGTCAATTTGTTGAATGTGAATGTGGAAAATGAACAGAACTGAAAATAATATGTAACGTTTCCTGAGGTTTGGCAAATGTTCTATAAACAGTTTTTATTTTATCTCTACACCTCTTTGCGGAAGTCAAACACCCTAATATATACAAATTATTCTCTTTACTGTACGATTGTATGTAACCCTCCCTGCCCGGCTCCCAGGGGCGTTTACATCGGTGCGCAGTATTTGGCTACTCAGCAAAGTTTACCTCCATTCAGGGAGCTGGATTCGGGCAGCTGGACAATGAGGTAGCAAGGGTAAAAATTATGGGCGCCAGGAACTTTTGTAGTACAAATCCAATCTTTATTCAGGTCCCCAGGCACAGGACACCTCACACACATTCTTGACATGGTTGTACGTTGCTTTACATACTCTTGGTTACTCATTGATACAGTGCTTCCTTAGGTGCCCACACAACACTCAAAGGGAGGTGCATATACTTGTCTGTGTTACTTGTATTGGACTAGGCCACCCTTTGGAGTAACATCTGTTATACCACATCTACTTTGGGCCTTTATGGGGATTCTGGACAGTTCTGTGCAGGAAGGACCCTTTCCTGATTGGGAACAGCCTCTTCCCTACTGGTTTGAGGAGAATACGTTGGTGGATCCACCTGTAGAGCTGATCTGCTGACACCCGGGAGCCCTCTGCATGTGGCCCGCTGTCGCATGTCTGTCTCCCCCTCTGTGGTACCTGCGTGCTTCCTTTGGTCATCTAATAGTGACAGTGCCCTTATAGTAAGGATCCCAATCTGTAACATAACAAACAAAAGGGGCCTGATCTCTTCTATTTCTTCAGGAATATAATCCCTATCTACACTCTCTAAGACTCCTCTCCTCTTGTCCTCCAGAAACCTAACCTTCCAGAACCTTCCTCCTCACCTATATACTCCCCTGTGACGTCAGTATCCCAGTAACAACACAGGGTGGGGTCCAGCATTTGATATTCTGCTATTAACCCCTTACAGTAAAACGGTAACCCCATTGATGGGGTGGGGGAGCTACATATACATTATGTAAAACTGTCAAAACAACTGTAGCCAGGTCTTCCCCTTGCCCGTTCCCTCCGCTACAGTGGGGGAACACAGCGGGGAGGTGTGAGCCGGCGACGGGCTCGCCGGAGGCTCCGACGGCTCCCGATAAATGGTGCCGCCATGTTTTGAAGTGCGGGTGCACGCGTGGAGGTTCACGCATGAGCAGAAGGAGTCGTGGCAGCCATTACATGTAGAGCATGCGCAGTACACTAGGCTATAGGGGATATGCTCCCCGGGGACTACAATTCCCAGCAGCCACTGTGGCTGCAAGAACACATGGTCTAACACAGCGAATGGGGCTGCAGCAATCCCCTGCGGCCAGATAGATACATTTGACACGTCTAGGACCATGCCAGTCAGAGCTGGGATGCCAACAGGCTAGGGTGTATGTGTGCAGGGGTCTGTGACTCCTGCACTAGACCAGATTACCCCCAGTATGCCCCAGCTAGGCCCCGACTCAACTCAGTTTGTGGTTACTACAGGGACAGGCCCATAATATAGGGACACTGCCTCTATAGCATGAGAGAGAGAGAGACAAATCAGGACGCGGCTGCATTCTGACCACAGGGGGTCTGGGACCAGGCACCTGCAACTAAGAGACTATCTTCCTGGTGGGACATTCCAACCGGATACTACCTCACGCGGAGGCAGACTCATCACGGATGATTTAAACTCTGGATCAGCGGATCCCATCGGTCTTGTTATCGGCGTGCCTGGGTGCTGGAGCACCCGGCAGGTACCTAACTAAACCAAGTGCACCAACCGTACATTTAGTCTAAGGGGCAGCGCTGACTCACACATTGGGATGGGTGTGGGACTCTGAGGACACAGTGTTGGGAACACGGTGGGGAGGGTTACGGCCGTGCGAGGCGTGGCGGGTAGCTGTATCGTATTAGAGCTCAATAGAAACGTTTACACTATATTGTTGATAGCAAAGTCTGTTAGTTTACACTGTGTGTGTGTGATTATTATTATCACGGGTTCCTGTGAGGGGCTTCTCCCACTACGCTGGGATCCCTCTCAGGTGGAGGCGCTGCACCGAGACTACGATAAATATTACCCCAGGCTCCCAGAGGCTCAGACCTCCTGATAGCCAAACAGATAACGGCAGCATGGGTAGTCTCGTTATCCAAGGGGTACAAGGGGTACACAACACACTCCTCAAACTATACCTTTTAACAGAATATTCTTCATACACGTCATCTATACATCAGCCCTCAGAAACCCAGCAGAATATTTTCTTCTCTTCTTAGTACGTATGAATAAGAAAGTTATGAGGTCTTGAAAGTTCATGTACACAATCCCTCTACGATCAATTCTCAAGTTGGTTTATTGAAAGCAATAACCAAATATAAACTCATTTGATTTTCTCCAGACCTACTACAGAAAGAACTCTCAATCCTATGGTTTTTATACCCGGAATTGAGAACACCAGCGACCTGCATTTGTTATTCATTAAAATAACGTGCACATATTTTTACAGATATTTAGATATTTCAAGCATAATAAAAAAAAATAAAGGCCTTCAAATTTCTCCAGTCTTGTTTCAAACAAGCATTTCTTTTTCTGAGTTCTGGATAAAGCCTTCTTGGCTTATACATTCCACAATGCTAAGAGAAAATGTTACATCCAACAGATATTACTAGGCATGTGGAAATAAGCCATGGATTTGCTGATATGGGAGCGAAACTGGGGCCAGGTTGTCACCATTCGCCTTTGACGATAAAATTGGTCACTACTGATTTTTATGTTTCAATAAGTTAGATCATTTTAGCAGGCACGGTCTTATCATCTTGGCAGTTATATTTGCATTTTACACCATTATATCTACTGGCCACCTTGGAATCCCATCTGATTTGTGACACTGACCCGTGTTACCTACAATGATCGGACAAAAAAGGTAGTCAATAAAAATAGCCTGCAGATGTCCCACCTGCACTCGGCTAATCTACAAAATAGGCTCTTTAATAGCTTCCTGTTCATACTGAGGCCAAGGGCTGGTGCTTTATTACCACGAGTCAGGTTTATAAAGAGTTCAGTAGTGCTATTTACTCAAGCAATTACCAAAATGTGTGTAAGTAAGTGGCACAACATGAAAAGGATCCAGATATGATGGATAACTGAATAAACCACTTGTAAGTAGCTTTAATGGCCTATCCTGAACCACATGATATGATTACACCTTTTAAGGCCTCACTAACTTTTCTTTCCATGGATCCCTATAGCAAATGAACTGTGATCAAGGCAGAAAATAATTAGAAAAAATTGTTTGTGTGACAAGCACGCATGTAAGAAGTGAAACTTGTTAGTGGTTTTACACTCTCAAAAGTGTTTAATTCCATTGAAATTATATTTATTGTTTATGTTTTAAATGCTATTTTGTAATTTATTTCACTGTGTGTGTGTGTGTAGCTCAACCCCCTTATAACGCTGTGCTTGGGGTCCAAAGAATCACATCGCGCTATAAGCGGATCGCGTTAGAAATAATGTACAATTGTATGCATTGTACAATAAAGTATTTAAGATACCAATAATCGTGTTGTAAAGTATTCATAAATACGAAAATTGGGACCACGCTTGCATCGCGTTATATGCGGATTCGCGTTGTAACGGATCGCGTTATAACGGGGTTGAGCTGTATATATATGTGTGGGTATGTGTATATACAGTGGTGTGAAAAAGAAAGTACACCCTCTTTGAATTCTATGGTTTTACATATCAGGGCATAATAACAATCATCTGTTCCTTAGCAGGTCTTAAAATTAGGTAAATACAACACCTTAAATAAGTTATGGTGGGTAAAAAAAAAGTGACAAAACCCTCCACCGTAAAGTAAACAGCAAATGAAAATATAACTTGTATCACAAATGAATGTAAGCAGTAAAACATACACACTTCATACAGTATGTCTTGCAAACATTGCATGTGCTGTACAGCTACAAAAATAACATTCGCTTCAAAGAAATAAGTATAAACTTGAACACTGTATAAACTCCCTCTAGCCTTTATCTTCAATAATGTGCAACTCCTATGGCACATACCTCTTAATATTGCACAAACACTGATTTGGATCGGATTAAAGTTTGTATAAAGCATGAGACCATGACATATATTCACTGGAGTTAAACATTGATGGGCAATGCTGAGCAAGCAGGCTGCTAGAAGACTTCAGCGAAAACAACCTTGGGCTGTAATTGTTGGCGTTGTTAATGCATAAAGAACATGTATACTGCACCACTATTGCAGATTATAGTAATTATGGTTTAGGACCTGTCGCCTAATATAAAGTAACATCTTTAGTTTGAACTATTTATCTTAATTCATGTGACGGAGAGGTTGCAGGCTTTTTAAATGGATAAAAGGTTAATCCCTTTCGGCCCATGTCCAATGTTTATTTTTGGGGGTAAATCTACTCAAAGTCGCTGGTTGTATGATTGTAGCCATTGGTGAAAGTGTATTGTGTTAGTATGAAATTTTACAGGCATCAGCTCACTGAGCCCAGGAAAACTGTTTAACCCAATCCCAAGATGGCGCAATGGATCCCTGGGATGACCCCATTAAGATGTCCCAAGATTTCTGTAGGCGGCAGGGAACATGCTCTGGCGCTGCCCCATACCCACTTTTCAGCACGGAGCGGGGCATCCTGGGTGCATCCACCGCCTGCCATGCCGGCCAAGTCTCAAACTGGGGAACCCACTGCAGCGGTTCTGGGTCCCCCTTGGAACTTTTATTTCCCACACAATAATCCTCTGTCCCCACGAACCTTCACTACCCCAGGAAAGCTAAGGTTTGTCAGTCATCTGAGCGGCATTAGTGCTAGGTTTTATGTACCATCCCTTTTTAATTTCTAGCTGCTATTGATGTGTTAGTTTGTCACTGTACCTCTCATAATAAACTCCCCCTTAATTAGCTTCCTTTTCTAGCTAGCTTTGTGTGTTAAGTCTGCTACCGACTGGGGGGAAGTGCTGAGGGATTATTGTTGTGTACAGTATATTGCCGTCTAGTTTCTTAGGTTTAGTCCCCGCCTCAGTGAGTTGCTTTGATTTATTATCTGGGAGGAGAAACATCTTTGGACCAATGCGTGGCTGGGTGCGGGCCTGGTAAACTTTGGTCGTTACATAGATGACCTACTTATCATCTGGGATTGGGATAGGGATGTCCTCAAGCAGATCCTGGTTGGGTTTAATGACAACCCAAGATCTTGCCAAACTAACCTTATTTGTTTCTTTGAGGAAGTAAGTAGGAATTTAGTAATGCAGTTGATGTGGTCTACTTAGATTTTGCAAAGGCGTTTGATACGGTTTCGCATGAGGTTGGTGTACAATATAAAGAAAATTGGACTCGGTAAAAATATTTGCACCTGGATTGAAAACTGGTTAAAGGGCCGACAACAGAGGGTTGTCATAAATGGAACGTTTTCAGGTTGGGCTAAAGTCATGAGTGGAGTACCTCATGATCGGTACTGGGACCCCTGCTTTTTAACTTGTTTATTAATGACCTTGAGGTTGGGATCGAGAGCAAAGTCTCCATCTTTGTTGATGATACTAAATTGTGTAAGGTAATAGAATCAGAGCAGGATGTAATTTCTCTTCAGAAGGACTTGGAGAGACTGGAAATGTGGGCAGGTAAATGGCAGATGAGATTTAATACAGATAAATGTAAGGTTATGCATTTGGGATGCAAGAATAAAAAGGCGACTTACAAATTAAATGGAGATATATTGGGGGAATCCTTGATGGAGAAGGATTTAGGAGTGCTTGTAGACAGCAGGCTTAGCAATAGTGCCCAATGTCATGCAGTAGCTGCAAAGGCAAACAAGATCTTATCTTGCATCAAACGGGCAATGGATGGAAGGGAAGTAAACATAATTATGCCCCTTTACAAAGCATTAGTAAGACCACACCTTGAATATGGAGTTCAATTTTGGGCACCAATCCTAAGAAAAGACATTATGGAACCAGAGAGAGTGCAGAGAAGAGCCACCAAATTAATAAAGGGGATGGACATTCTAACTTATGAGGAGAGGCTAGCTAAATTAGATTTATTTACCTTAGAAAAGAGGCATCTAAGAGGGGATATGATAACTATATACAAATATTTTCAGGGACAATACAAGGAGCTTTCAAATGAACTATTCATCCCACGGGCAGTACAAAGGACTCGGGGCCATCCCTTAAGGTTGGAGGAAAGGAAATTTCACAAGCAACAAAGGAAAGGGTTCTTTACAGTAAGGGCAGTTAAAATGTGGAATTCATTACCCATGGAGACTGTGATTGCAGATACAATAGATTTGTTCAAAAAAAGGTTGGACATCTTTTTAGATGGGAAAGGTATACAGGGATATACCAAATAAGTATACATGGGAAGGATGTTGATCCAGGGATTAATCCGATTGCCAATTCTTGGAGTCAGGAAGGAATTAATTTTTCCCCTTAATGGGGTTTTTTGTTTGCCTTCCTCTGGATCAATAAGTAAGTACTGTATAGATATAGGATAAAGTATCTGTTGTCTAAATTTAGCATAGGTTGAACTTGATGGACCTACGTCTTTTTTCAACCTCATCTACTATGTAATTATGTAACAATGATATGGGACTGAAGTTCACTCATCAGATCAGTACAGACCAAATTGTCTTTCAGGACTTATTGCTCCCAATCGATGAGAATCACCTCATCCAAACAAAGGTTCACTTTAAAGAAGTAGCTGTTAATGGATATATTCATGCAGCAAGTAGCCATCACCCAAAATTGCTACAAAATATAACGCTCATTCAGTTCAACAGACTGAGATGCAACTGTTCGTCTGATGTTGTGTTCGACGAACAATCCAAACAGCTTGTGAACAATTTTGTCCAGAAGGGCTATAATCTAGATTCAGTCCTAAAGTCTTACCACCAGGTTAAATCCATTGAGAGAGTAGCATTGCTTGAGAAATCAAAAAAGAAACACAACGTGGTTAATAATAATATCAATAATAAAACAGCACTAAAGAAAAATCCAGTAAGCAATGCTAAGTTCATCACGAGATATAGCAGCCAATCGAACAAAGTTGTTCAAATATTAAATAAACATTGGAGGGTGCTTTCCTGTGATCCACATCTAAAGGATCAGTTGTCTCAGTCTGCTCAGGTGGTCTTCCGCAAAGGGAGGCATTTAAAAAACACACTGGCACCGAGCAGATTGAGACACCAAGACAACCCAGGGTCAAAACATCAAAAGCCCAAGGGCACCATTGGGTGCGTTAGGACTAGATGTCACATGTGTAGGCACATTGTGTTGGGTGATTCCTTTATCTCCATACCAATAGTTCCTAACATCACAACAACAGTTACATCAACTGTCTGACTACATATGTAGTTAGCGCTTCATCGTGCCCCTGCCATATACAGTACATAGGTCGTACTAAGAGACCACTTTATGTCAGGTTTCTGGAACATCGCAGAGCTATTATAAAGGGAGTACTCACACACAGTGTTCCAAGACACTTTGCCCAGGCCCGCTCTAAAGATCCTTCTGGACTTGGAGCGATTGGTCTGGAATGTATTATTACCTCAAAATTAGGGGGTGACAGGTTTAAAGCACTATGTGTGCGTGAATCCTTTTGGATTTATACACTCGGTACTCTGGCTCCATTCGGATTGAATGAATGTATAGACACTAGCATACTAGTTTAGTGCATATACATTCATGAACTTTGCTTTGTTGTCCATTTGTTTCTCTAATCCTAGCCCTCCTTATTTGCTCATTTCCTCTAGTTTAATATCTTTCAGCATATTTCACTCATTGTCCATTTACATTCTTTATTGACCCTCCAGCAATTGGTTATTAATGGTCATCTATCTAGTATCCCAATTTACACAAATTTATATAATTATATTTCTAGGTGCTCATCCTCAAGCTTTTCCAGTTTGATATTCATATTCATTTATTGTATTTTAAGTTTTTATATAAGTAATTGTAATTACTGTATCATCAATCATATTTTATCTTTTTTGATGCACCCTGAGTGTTTTAGGACAAAGGTATGTATATCAATACCTATATACTTAACTTTATATTTCAGCACATATACCAATTTTGATATTGGTAAGTTTATGGTTCCTGGCCCTTTAAATCGCCCAGCGTGTATCTATGTAACTTATTTTGCAATATTATTGTTTTTTATGGTTATTGTATATGCAACTTTGACTAGTCAGTAGGGGATTTGTCTCTTGTATGGTATAAGAAGGTGGGAATAACAACCACTTTCTGCAATTACTCAGTTGTTGCTAAGCAACACTAGCTATTTAAAAGCGTCTCCGCCATTGGCTAGTCAACCTCTGATGAAGTCACGTATCGTGACGAAACACGTTAGGACATTGCATTGTGCGTGCTGACATCACTTCACGGAAGTCCCTCGCATAGCCACGAGGAACCCCCTGCAGCCTGTGTTGAATACATCCAGCCGATCTCAGGGGGAAACTCACTGCGGTGTGAAGCAGGACGCCCCACCAGCTTGGTTAAGGCAGTGTGTGGTGTGGAAGTTTCCATCGGGTTCACGTCCAGTCTCCCTGCAGTTGAGTGCCAGAGTATCGTGAGTTTATTTGGACATTTGCCTCGTGCATATCTGTTCCATACTGCATTTTACCTGGTTGGTGCTTACTGTTTAAACGGCGATGAGGACTTCTGCTGACTTCTGATGGTGATGTCACTGTGATTGAGATTATATCTCACAAATGCTCTTTTATTCAGTCCTCTTGTGAGTGTATGTCCAAGAGAGCCTTTTTTTCAATTTGTTTTATTAAAATGTAATCATACAGTATTATGCTAGGGAGCTTGCACTTCTTTTCTTCTTTGTTTTCCATATATGTGTATGTATATGTATGTATATGTATATATATATGAACAACAAGAAAAGAAAGCGCCCGATCCTAGTGCAGCATGAAAAAATACAATTTAATAAAAATGAATATGAATAAAACCAACAAATGCGAACTCACAAACACAGGATAAATAAATGCATATAATGAGTATACTCATTCGCCAACCGCCCACGTTGTGCCTTGGATGGCGCGCCCTCTCTCTGTCTGGGTTTTCTCAGCTCTGCTGAACCGACATCCAGCAGGGGATACAGGAAAAAGCTCACCACAATGTGACCCGGAAGTCCTCCACAATGTTAGTGTATCTGGATATGAGGTCTGCAGTCCGTGACCCCGCGATGCAGGGGCTGATCAGAGAAGTCTCTCTGCACTCCCAAAGGCAGTCCGTAATGAGGTGGGCAGTGAGGATAGAGTCAAAATGTATATCACGGTGTGACAGCAGCTAAAAAACGCTCTTCTCTACGCGTTTCTTCACATAAAGTGATTTCATCAGGAGATCTCCTGATGAAATCACTTTATGTGAAGAAACGCGTAGAGAAGAGCGTTTTTTAGCTGCTGTCACACCGTGATATACATTTTGACTCTATCCTCACTGCCCACCTCATTACGGACTGCCTTTGGGAGTGCAGAGAGACTTCTCTGATCAGCCCCTGCATCGCGGGGTCACGGACTGCAGACCTCATATCCGGATACACTAACATTGTGGAGGACTTCCGGGTCACATTGTGGTGAGCTTTTTCCTGTATCCCCTGCTGGATGTCAGTTCAGCAGAGCTGAGAAAACCCAGACAGAGAGAGGGCGCGCCATCCAAGGCACAACGTGGGCGGTTGGCGAATGAGTATACTCATTATATGCATTTATTTATCCTGTGTTTGTGAGTTCGCATTTGTTGGTTTTATTCATATTCATTTTTATTAAATTGTATTTTTTCATGCTGCACTAGGATCGGGCGCTTTCTTTACTTGTTGTTCACAGATTTCTGGGAGTTCGTTGGTCCTTAATGAGAGCAGCCAGATCCTAGCATGGACCCTTGGTTTGGTTGATATATTTTTACATTTTTCACATTTTCATTTTTATTTTTATTTTTATCTTTGACACACTTAGTGTCATTTTTTCTGTATTTTTCCATTCATCATTCATTTAGTATCATTCAGGAGGGATTCATTAGTGCAGTAGTCATAACTACCAACACATGCCATTTTATTATATTTGTATTGTTCACTGGCATATATTTGTGTTTACAGCAGCTTTTTAAACATTGGCACTCAGCATTTTATTATAACATATTGCATGTATTTTTATTAGTGTGAGTCAATCATCCATAATACTGTTGCATTCACTTTTGCCATTCACCTTTGCTATATCCATTTAATACAATCATTTGGTAATTAGTCTGATTTTACACCTGAGGAGCGCAGTCTATTCTTTGTTTGTTATAATGTATATATATATATATACATTTTAAGTTATGGTGGGTGAAAAAAGCAACAAAAAACCTCCACCGTTAGAATATAGACAATAAAGAATATCACTTGTGAGCACATTCACATGTCTTAGACAGGTCTGCGCCCCTGCCATTCAACCATTATCACCTAGCATACAGTACTCCCACTGCAGCAAGGGGTTCTGGGAAATGACATGCAAATGAGCACACAATGTGTCACCTTTTGCCTGGAATATCCATTCACATGGAGCCAATATAAGCAAATCCATCGCTGTTCACACAGCTTTTAAGCACAGCATGGGACTAGCAAAGCATGTCAAACTACTCAGAGACATGTTTCAACCTTAATGGGTCTCATCAGTGTGAGGTTGGTTTATACTTGCTTTGCAATATTTCTAGGCTGGGTAGGCTTACCATATACATTTTAAGTTATGGTGGGTGAAAAAGGCAACAAAAAACCTCCACCGTTAGCATATAGCCAATAAAGAATATCACTTGTTAGCAAATTCACATTGTGTGCTCATTTGCATGTCATTTCCCAGAATCCCTTGCTGCAGTGGGAGCACTGCATGCTAGGTGATAATGGTTGAAAGACAGGGTGGCAGACTTGTCTAAGACGTGAATGTGCTCACAAGTTATATTCTTTATTGGCTATATGCTGAAGCAAGGACTGATTGAAGCAAGGACTGATTGAGCCACCTGTGCTGAAGCAGGGACTGATTGAACCACCTATGCTGAAGCAGGTATATCCTGAACACCTGACCTGTTGGTAGCCCTTGAAGACTGCAGTTCACTCCCCCCGAGCTACGTCTTTCTGCATTTTCTATTGTAGCAGCCATAACTTTCCCGGAAGAGTAAAATAGAAAGATGTATGTGCTTAATGATTTGAAAATAGTCTCTATTAAAGCACTTAGAAACCAAGACTCTCATGACAATTTATTTGACAGAAAATTCTGTTACAAAACCCCCTCTAGGAAACAGCAAAGACGCATTAAAAAAAAACCTCGAGCAATTCATTAAAAATGAAAACCTAGAACAAATAATGCATAACTGTGGGAGGGGGGAAAGTGGGTATCTCTCTGAACAATATAAATCACAAACCAAACATGACTTCTATATGAACAAGCATAATGAAAAAAAAAAACAAGAACTGAATAAACTAAAAAAATGCAGAAGAAATATTATTCCAAGCGTTCAGCATCAGCCACCTTATTATTGTAATGTTACATACAGCGGCGGATTTGAAATCTGCCGCCCCATGGCACTTAGTTGTGCCGGCCGCCTCCTGGCTGCCGCCCCCTCCTCTTTCTGAACCACAGCGTCAAATAAAGCCTGAGACGTCACCAACGTGACATCGCATTGCCATGGTAACGTGACATCATGATGCCATTTGACGCTGCAATATCGTGTTGCCATTGCATCGTGTTGCCATTGTGACGTTACGTTGATGATGCCTGCGTCGTCATTTGACGCTGCGGTTCAGAACGAGAAGGTGGGCCGCAGGTAAGGTGACTTCACATGAAGCCTGATAAGCCCCAGACCGCGGTAAAAGTATATGGAGTCGGACATTTGTGATGCCCAAAAAATTTCCGCACTGTGCCTGGGCCTAGTGGGAAATCCGTCACTGGTTAGATATGGTTTCCTGTTCTATTTAAAGAAAGGACTTGGTATCAGTTGCTAAATATCTGAATAGTAAAGGCCTCTCTTCATGTACTATGACTCATCAGTCCATAAAGCGTTCTTGTCCACATGCAGAGAGATGTTTACTCACTGTCCTTTTTTCACACTTGTGTGTATATGAAGTATTTGCTCTAGGTTGTCATTTTTAGTGAATTGTTCGAGGATTTTTTTTAATGGGTCTTTGTTGTTTCATAGAGGTAGTAATTTTGTAACCAAATTTTGTGTCAAATAAATTGGATTTTTTTTTTAAATTGCATCCTATCATGAGAGTCTTGGTTTCTAAGTTCTTTATTAGAGACTATTTTCACATTTATTTCACATCCTCTTTGGCAGTCGAATTCTAATGGGATAGCTCCACCTCCTCACAGCTGTTAGGACAAGCACTTCTTCTGACCACTATATGAGAAGGCGTTATTCACCTTAGGTCAGTTAGTCTTGTCCTATATCAGCTGTCAACGAGAAAGTACAGATGTATGTGTCAAGATGGCATGACCTCAAAGCCATGGCCAGGGATGCTGTCTCGATCCGTTGGGATTTCAATCTCTGTTACATTTTCCCCCCATTCTCTCTGCGAGTAATTACCATAATCAATACCAAAATCAAAAGAGACAGGACTCAGGTTCTCCTAATAGCCCTGTATTGGCCCAGAAACATGGTTTGCGGACTTAAAGAACTTGTCAGTACATGGGCCGTGGGTTCTTCTGACAGTCCCCGTATTTTTTACTCTGGGGTCCTCTTTGCTTCCTCAATCTTCAAACAGTCTAGGGATAGCTCTGGTACATCCCATTGGTTACATCCCATTAGTATTTGTCTGCCGTAGAGCAGCGGTGCACAACTCCAGTACTCAAGACCCACCAACAGGTCAGGTTTTAAAAAATATCCCAGCTTCAGCACAGGTGGCTCAATCAGTGGCTCAGTCTGCGACTGCACCACCTGTGCTGAAGCTGGGATATCCTTAAAACCTGACTTGTTGGGGACTCTTGAGGACTGGAGTTGAGCACCCTGCCACAGAGGATGTAGAAGAAAAGAGGACTTTACTTTCTTTCTTTAGATATTTCTGTTTCTTCGTCCTCTATGGCAGCACACATTTCTTTCTTGAGTCTTCTTATATTTAGCCTATTTATATATTTTTGGGCTTCCTTTTTAAGAGCTCTGACAGACGTTAGCTGACCTAAGGTGCATGACGTCCCCTCATACAGTGGTCAAAAGAAGTGCTTGTCTACCAGCTGTGAGGAGATAGACAATTGGCTGCCATAGAAGACTTGAGGAAACAGAAATATCAGAAGGTACATTTCCTCTTCATTGATACTCTTTAGGGTAGCACCTGCGTCATTAAATATATTTGAGTGCAGGACATTTACAGTATGCGTAATCATGTACTTAATGATGCATGTTTGAATTGGTAGGTGTGGAGCCTGTCCTATGTCTGGTGCATCAGTAAAACATATGGCAACGATCGCCGGTATAATCTACGGCGGTTGTGTGTGGAAATGATGTATTGCCAGGAATCCGTATAAACTCCGTGCGGGTAAACAATAATGCCCATGAGTGCGGGAATATGTGTGATGTAAATGAACCACAGTTACAGGGAAGATGGGGGGAGGAGGGCCGTCACGAAGGACCCGAATGGACAGATCTATCAGTGCTACCTTCACGACATCAACCGGATGGGTCCCATCAAACATATAAATATCCCACTGGCATACAAATCGAGCCACAATAATGTTTGAAACAAATATTCATTGATCTCATGATACATACTACGTAGAACGACTCCGGAATGGCGTGCTCCCTGGCGATGGATGATGATGAGAGAGAAAACCGGATTTCCCTCGACTTAATGATGCAGCCTTATTTTTTTTTTCAATTGCACCAAGAAGAATTATAAATGAAAATTCATTTAGATGCTGCTGCAAAAAAAGTGCAATATATGTTGTGTACAATGCAAGTCAGGGAGTCCAAGGTTACATAGTAGATGAGGTTAAAACAAGACATGTGTCCATCAAGTTCAACCTTTGTTAAATTTAGATTACAGATACCTTATCCTATATTTGTATTTACAGTATATTGATCCAGAGGAAGGCAAACAAAACCCCCAGTGAAATATAATCTAATGATGTCTCATAAGGGGGGAAATAAATTCCTTCTTGACTCCAAATAATGGCAATCGGATTACTCCCTGGATCAACATCCTTCCCATGTTTACGTATTTGGTATATCCCTGTATAACTTTATTTTTTTTAAAGATTGTATCTGCCATCACAGTCTCCATGGGTAATGAATTCCACATTTCAACTGCCCTTACTGTAAAGAATCCTTTCATTTGTTGCTGGTGAAATCTGTTTTCCTCCAACCTTAAGGGATGACCATGTGTCGATTGTACTGCCCTTGGGATGAATAGTTCTTTTGAAAGCTCTTTGTATTGTCCCCAAATATATTTGTATATAGTTATCATATCCCTTCTTTGCTGCCTCTTTTCTAATCTAAACAAATCTAATTTAGCTAGCCTCTCCTCATAAATCATTAAGTGGTACTCAAAATTGTACTCCATATTCAAGGTATGGTCTTACTAGTGCTTTATAGAGGGGCATAATTATGTTTACTTCCCTTCCATCCCCTCGTTTAATGCAAGATAAGATCTTGTTTGCCTTTTCAGCTACTGCATGACATTGTGCACTATTGCTAGGCCTGCTGTCTACAAGCACTCCCAAATCCTTCTCCATCAAGGATTCCCCCAATTTATCCCCATTTAATTTGTAAGTTGCCGGTTTATTCTTGTTTCCCAAATGCTGTATTAAACCTCATCTGCCATTTACCTGCCCAATTGTCTAGTCTACCCAAGTCCTTCTGGAGAGAAATTACAGCCTGGCCAGATTTCACTACGTTACACAATTTAGTGTCATCAGCCAACCTCAAGGTCATTAATAAATAAGTTAAAAACCAAGGGTCCCAGTACCGATCCTTAAGGTACTCCACTCACAACTTTAGCCCAACCTGAAAAAGTTCAATTCATGACCACTCTCTGTTGTCTAGACCAGATTTCACCATAAACTGCAAAATATGTGAATGAATTGAAAATATACATCAATGCCAATAGAACGTTATGGGTCTCCTTCAAAGGTGTCACAAGTCTGGAAATTAAGAGTTGTGTAAGAGACTCTTAACCTTACATCCTTGAGCTTATCTTTACACCACAATGACTATTAATGGAAGTATTTAACAACGTATACTATGGTTTTGAATTGGAAATACGGAAAAAACTTACACGAAAGGATTCCAAAACAGCATTATTTTAGTTATATTTATTTATATATGCAAATAACTACTTTTTGTCTTATTTAAGACGTTTACACAGTAGTGGGTGCACAATAACACCCCATCATGGTATAAGCAACTTTGCTTTGTGGCTCCTAGTGGATTTTGTGGTGTGTCTCTTGCTTACACGTTAATTGTGCATAGCTAAACTTGAAGCAGATGGGGCATCAGGCTGCCGGAGAATATCTGACCCTGAATAATGGCTTTGGTACTTGCTTTCTCTTTGCGGCCAAGTAAACTTGTTATTATAGGACAAGCAGACAAATTCCCAACTGTCTGGTGATGACGGACTAGTGCAGCTATAGGACACTAGTCGTCCTTTTAACTAAAAATGAAAAATAATGGAGCAAACAATACTGTATCTTTGGGAGTGTTTAGCATGCAAACCCTTTGTGACATCTATATTCAGATTATCACGCATCATTAAGCATTTATTTCCCTATGTTATGCAAGTGTGCTTTGGATGCCTGCATTGCTGACACATTTCCACAAAAGTCAAAGGGCAGGCTGTTGTAATGGGTAACACAGAAAGCCACCTGGTGCATTACAGATATACTTGTCACATAATGTGCTCAGTTTCTCTTTCAGTTACAGTGGATTAAACCAAATAGGTTGTTTTAAAAATGTTTCCTCCATATAATTAAATTTGAAACTTCTGCGTATCACCCACTGCCCTTTTCCATCCATCCTGCAATGGAAAATGCTAAAATATGATCTGGCACAGGACTTCTCAAATGGCACGGTCTGCACCAGAGATTAATCTGTAACAATGTTTCTCTGAAGCTAGCTCTATTTTTCTTGACCTAATAGGTTCTGTTACACATGGCTTGCCAAAAACACATACAAGTCTGTCCTTTCCCGAGTCATGACCTTCTGCTATGCTTGGTAAGTGTTGGTGACTATGCATTCCCATGCTTTTTGTGTAAGTCATTCCAGTTTTCTTTTATTAACGCTCGGACAAACCGTAACCTTTTTGTCACCTTCCATTGGATATAATTACGGAAGTCCCAATATAATGGGGGAGTGCAGTTTCCCGGTGGGTTTCAGGAGAAGAGACGGATGACAGACTTTGGTTTTTGTAAATAAATGCGTTTACCTCTTCAGAGCTATAGCCATAGTTTTCTGTCCCATTGTCTGCTCCTGTGCATGAGGAGGTTTGGCAAGTTCCATGTTTGGATAAAACATGATGGTAGTTAAGAGGTACAAATGGAACCTGCCCACTAGACTTGAAGTGCTCATGTTCAAAATCATGGTGAGGAAATTTGGGGGTCATTCTATCACTGTTTTCCAGTTCATTATAACTTGTGTGATGGAGACTGACATGCCCATACTTGGGTTCCTTCATACAGATTCTTCGTGTCTGTTCATATACCATTGACCTTGGTAAGAGATGGCTTAGTTGTCCAATAGTCTTTGCATGGAGGCATTCAGATTTTGGCAACACAGAACTATTTAAGGTGTTTGAAAAGTGCTTCTCGTTGACAATCATTTTCTCCTGCTGGTGTCTGCTGACAGCCAACTTAGTTTCTTCTTTTACTGTATGATAGGTTGGGGCTGCCCTGTTTTCCATTTTGTTGGGTTTGATTGTAGTTGTATTGTATAGTTCATCTTTATACCTTATGTTTGATCTTGATGATGAACAGCTAGTAAAGCCATCAGATGTGCTGTCCCCTCCGCTGTATCTTTTAGTTGCTGCTGGTGTTTGGACAAAGAAATAAAAAATAAATAACACAAATATAACATTTGAATTGAAATGACCTAACAGATGCTGGAAGCTGTTTCAATCATGAGGTTTAATGTAAAGCAAGTAGTGCAATGTTCCTTAAAATGTAGCCATCAAATGCCATGAACCACTGTATCTGTTTAGTACACAATGTCTACATTACTAAATATACCCACAGGTCAATGCATTATGCACTAGTTACCACCCTGTCTGTGTTTTTAAGTAGTGTACAATTCTTTGGCTTGTGAGTCATTTTACATTCCACATCTAATCATTTCTTTTCATTGGGAATTTGTAGTTTTGCAGAAGTCTCTGGATATCAAATCATAACCCTCTGTGAGCATAACAAATACTGCGCAATTGTTTATCTAGAAATCATGGGTTCAAGACTCCCTAATCTACAATCTCTGTCTGCACCGGGCCAAGCATTGACCAAGTGTAATTTGTTACTAACTTTAATTGACTTGAAAAAACTCCAGCGAAACGTACGTCGGCAATCGGTAACGTCCCAGAGAAAACAACACTGAACATGTTGTCACTGCACACCTCTCATCTCTCCCATCGTTAGACACATGGTGGGAATTTTTACCCTGCGATTTTCATCTCTATGTGTTCCTCTACTCTCACCAGGCTGAAGCGCAGCTAGAATGGTGTACCGCACACCTTGCAATTTCATCTCCCGCTAGTGCTTTGCCTATACCTCATTGCTCCCCGACTGTTAGTATCCACCCTACCAGGGTCTGAATGATTCTTGGTTGGGCTTTGTTCCCAGATTTTGAGTATTCACCCTGTCTATATAGCGCAAGTATTATCCCCTTACTGAACCTAGCCTCCTTACTACTGTACGTGGGGCGGCTTGACAGCTAACCGTTCTTGATTGATTTTTTTGACTCGGATATGAAGGGGTCTTATTTTTGCAATCTAAGCTGGCAATATATTCTAATTGAAATAGATCGGGGAGATGTATTAGTCAAGTGATGTCAGGTGAGACACTACCTTAAGGACTGAATAATAAATTGATTTCAGTCAGCTCCAAGTGTTAATAGATAGTTACTCCATTATAATCAGTGACTCCTACTACCACCTGTGATATATATGATGATACTTATGCTTACAGTGGGCTCTGATAATTGAATAGAGCCACCTGCTCCTTTCAGAGAGCCAATCCTGCGTATTCACTCTGTCTGCATAGAGTGACTATTATTGATTACTAACTACCTCTGCTCTGGACCCAGCTATTAAGAGGTCTGAAGAGTTTGTAATACACTCTAACCAGATAAGAATGTGGGATATGTTAGGGGGATGCATGAGATACTTGATGCTTAGTGAGGTACTACCCTAGGACTGAGTATTGGTAGTACATTGATGCTACTCAGCTCCCAGTGCAGAATAGGTATCTACTCCCTGACAACGGTGAATTCTATTTAGCATCAGTGACATCTACAATGATATATTTTTATACTGTGGTCTCTAACCTCAGAACACAGCTTTCATTAGAGAGCCACTCCTCGGACACCGTTGTTGATCTCTGCTCTTGGGACACCACTAGCATGTGTAATTATTTGCTGTTTGCTAGGCATTTTAGAGCCCCCTTTCCTTTTAAATATAATCAAGTTTATTGTAATATTATCATATACTGGTTGGCAGTGTATAGATGGGGTCATAGAGTGCTTTGTGGGATCCTTTTGTTTCTCCTAGATCACATTTCGCACTATCCCATCTGAGCACCTTCCAGTACATATATATTACATAGTTACATAGTGTGACAGAAACCAGGGGATGGTAATAAATTCCGTATATAGGGCTCCCAGGATACTAGACAGTTTCTATCCTGTTTGGCCTGGGAGTGCAGCCTTATAATACATACACTCCATCCCACAGTTTGGCAAGCGCTGGAACTGAGGGATGAGAGATCCAGACCAGAGTTTGTCTGCTGCCTGATTTCTGTCACCTGTCATGCTAATTAGGAATCAGGTATGTAAGACTGATTTCCTGTTTGCTCTGGTCTCTCCACAAGAGCCAGGAGGCTGGAAGGCTGCTGAACTACAGAGGGGAGAAGCCTCTTCCCCAAACAGGTTCAATCTTTCTGTTCATTTGTGTAAGACTGCAAAAGTACCTTGTTTTGTTGTTGGGAGTGGAAAAGCCACTTCCAACCCTGAGTCAGGGATATCTAAGTTAAGTTATCGCTCAGGTGAGCAGCTTTTGTTTTGATCTGTTTTCTGTTGTATGCACTGTGGCAGTCTCAGTGCCTGGGACTGAATAAACCAGGCATAGCCTGTTTAAAGGAACAGTACGTGACGCCTCATCATTTAACCTACCCTAAAAGACCGTGTTCTAAACAGTCCCGGACAAACGACGGAGCCCCGGAGTAAGCCGTTTGTCACATATGGTGGAGAATGCGGGCAGAGCACTAGGGGGTCTGCGGGTTGAAGAACTTTGAAAGAAAAAAAAAAAAAAAAAAAAAAAGTTTTTTTCATCCTCTGCAAACAAGATGGAAGACGTGGTGGGTGCGCTGGTACGCAATGTCGCTGCCCAGAAAGACGTGAATGAAACCCAGCAACAGCTGTTAATAGCCCAGCAAGAAACTAATGCAAACCAGCAGCAGACGAATGCAGCCCAGCAACAGCTGCTAATAGCCCAGCAAGAGATTAATGCCAACCAGCAACAGGCGAATGCAAACCAGCAACAGACGAATGAAGCCCTGCAAAACGCGAATGCAAACCAGCAAGAGACAAACCGCTTGCTGAGAGAGGAGCAACAGCGGTTCGCTCAGGGCTTACAGCAGGAACTCGAGATCCTGAGGGGGACTATCAGTAACCTTCCACTGGCAGCGGCAGCCCCAGTTCCGAAAATGACCAGGGCAAGCCACTACCTTCAGAAGATGGGACCCTCGGATGATGTGGAAGCCTATCTTCTCACGTTTGAACGCACGGCACAGAGAGAGGGATGGCCAGAAGCTGAGTGGGCTGGTCTAATCGCACCCTTCCTAAGCGGCGAACCCCAGAAGGCTTACTTTGATCTAGAGCCAGCCGAAGCAAACGTCTATGCAAAATTGAAGTTCGAGATCCTCGCCCGCCTCGGCGTAACCACGGCTGTTCGCGCCCAAAGGTTTCACGCATGGTCCTTCACGATGGATAAAGCCACCCGAAGCCAGATGTATGACCTCATCCACCTCGCCCGGAAGTGGCTACAACCCGAGATCAACTCAGCCAGCCACATCGTGGAACGGTTGGTCATGGACCAGTTCTTGAGGAAACTTCCCTCTGCCTTACGCCGTTGGGTCAGTCGGAGTGACCCCCACAATGCGGATGAGCTTGTGGCCCTCGTAGAAAGGTACAATGCAGCAGAAGAGCACCCGCAACCCACAGTCGTGGAGCAACCCCACTACCCGAGGTTCCAGGACTCTTCCAGAGACGGTAAAAGGGTACCGGGGTTAAGGGGCGCTGAAGAGCGGCGACCCCCTTCACGCAGCACAAGCAACAGTGGTTCGCACACTAAGGGCAATAGCCAACATGGGGAGCCGGGAAAAGGCTCTAAGTGGGACACAGACTATGTACCTAAATGTGTAAATTGTCATGAGAGGGGCCACACAGCAAAAATCTGCCCACTAAATGATGAGCCCATGCAATGCAACAGCGTGGAACCTTATTCGCTGTTGTCCCAATGTATGGGCCCTAGCCCAGAGGACCCCTTGAATAACCATCTGTGGGCATTTGTAAAGGTTAATGGTAAGAGGGTTCGGGCACTTCTTGACTCTGGGAGCATGGTCACACTAGTGTCCGAATACCTCTTGCCCATTAAGAAGAAACAGAGAAACAGTTCACAAAGAGTGGCAATTTGTTGTATACATGGGGATAATCATGAATATTCCACTGTTGATGTTTTTTTTGAAACAGAGTTTGGTTCTTTAGATTTCAAGGTGGGTATTGTACCCAAACTGGCACATGATGTGTTAATAGGGACCGACTTTCCCCATTTTCTAAAAATGTGGTCCCCCGCTCAGAATAGCGCCCAGAGTTCAATAGCGGACCATAACGAAGTATTAGAAGAAACAAATCCTTTCCCTTTTTCAGAAATGGAGGTTGACGAGGGCCCAAATAAGAAGGGGGAAAAGGAGGAGTGCTGTAAAATTCCCTTCCCCATCACTACTTTGGTAGGGAATACCCCAAATCAAGATGTTGAGCAGACACTTACCACCCCAGAACCGGATAAGACCCTCGCTGACCTAGAGGTCAGTCCTGGGGGTTTTAAGAAGGCCCAGTGGGAGGACCCCACATTAGCGGTAGCAAGGGGAAATATACGGGACCAGAATAGTACTCCTGGCCAACCAGATAGGTCACTTGCTTACCCCTACTTCGAGGTAGAGAACGACCTAGTATATCGGGTTGATAAAAGGAAATCAGTTACAACTAAACAATTGTTGGTACCACGGACATTCCGTAACGTAGTATTACACCTCGCACATAGTCATCCATTGGGGGGACACCTAGGGGTGGAAAAGACAAAAGAAAAGGTTCTCCGAAGCTTCTATTGGCCTGGGGTTCTGGCAGAAATTACGAATTATTGTTCCTCATGCCCAGAATGTCAGATCACCGCCCCGTTCAAGGCGTACCGCAGCCCATTGGTACCCCTTCCCATAATAGAGGTACCATTTGATCGGATTGCTATGGATCTAGTAGGACCCCTAATAAAGTCTGCTAGGGGACATCAGCATATATTGGTAATATTAGATTATGCCACCCGATATCCGGAGGCAGTTCCCCTACGTAGCACCTCAGCTAAAAACATAGCAAAAGAGTTAGTAGTTCTGTTTTCCCGGGTCGGGATTCCTAAAGAGATTCTATCTGACCAGGGAACACCATTTATGTCCCAAGTAACGAAAGAGCTATGTAAACTCCTAAAAATCAAGCATCTCAGAACCTCAGTCTATCATCCACAAACAGATGGTTTAGTGGAAAGGTTCAATAAAACCTTAAAGAGCATGTTACGGCGGGCGGTTGATAAAGATGGGAAAAACTGGGATTGTTTGTTACCGTACCTGTTATTTGCCATTAGGGAAGTTCCCCAATCATCCACAGGCTTCTCCCCGTTTGAACTATTGTATGGCCGACACCCAAGGGGTTTACTGGATATAGCCAAAGAGACTTGGGAACACGAGGTTACCCCTTACAGAAGTGTAATAGAGCATGTTGCCCAGATGCAGGACCGCATTGCTGCAGTCCTACCCATAGTGAGGGAACACATGGAGAAAGCTCAAGAAGCACAGAGGAATACATATAATAAGGGTGCTAGGGTCAGAATTTTTTCTCCAGGTGATAGGGTACTAGTTCTGGTTCCCACCGTGGAGAGTAAATTCCTTGCTAAATGGCATGGGCCATATGAGGTCTTGGAAAGAGTGGGAGAAGTAAATTATAAGGTAAGACAGCCAGGTAGGAGGAAACCTGAGCAAATATACCATATAAACCTACTCAAGCCCTGGAAAGATAGAGAAGTCTTGTTAACCCTAGTACCCCCAGGTCCGTCAGAGAGTCAAGAAACTGACCCAGAGGTTAGCATAGCTGAAACCCTGTCTGTTCATCAGAAACGAGAGGTTCAGAATTTAGTGAGAAGAAACAAAGAAATCTTCTCTATACGGCCAGGTCGAACTAGCGTAATTGAACATGACCTAGTCTCTGAACCAGGGGTCCGAGTTAACCTTAAACCGTACCGAATCCCAGAGGCCAAAAGAAAGGCTATAAGTTTAGAGGTTAAAAAAATGCTAAAACTAGGTGTAATTGAGGAATCCCAAAGTGGGTGGAACAGCCCTATAGTCTTAGTCCCAAAGCCAGATGGTACAACAAGGTTTTGTAATGACTACCGGAAACTAAACGCGGTGTCAAAATTTGATACTTATCCTATGCCCAGGGTAGATGAACTTGTAGAGAGACTGGGCAAAGCCCGATATCTCACAACCCTAGACCTAACAAAAGGGTACTGGCAGGTTCCCCTCACAGAAAGGGCAAAAGAAAAGACAGCCTTCTCAACCCCAGACGGCCTCTTTCAGTATAAGGTGTTGCCTTTTGGCTTACATGGAGCTCCCGCCACATTCCAAAGAATGATGGATAAAATTTTAAAACCACATGCTCGGTATGCTGCCGCCTACCTGGATGATGTGGTAATCCATAGTGAAGATTGGCAATCCCACCTTCCAAAGGTCCAAGCTGTGCTTGACGCAGTCCGGTCTGCTGGACTAACTGCTAACCCCGCTAAATGCACTATTGGTCTGGAGGAGGCCAAGTATCTGGGATATTCTATTGGCAGAGGTTTACTCAAACCCCAAACACTCAAAGTGGAGGCGATACAAAATTGGCCAAGGCCAGTTACAAAAAAACAAGTAAGGACCTTTTTGGGGTTAATTGGGTACTATAGAAGGTTTATTCCCAATTTTGCAACTAAGGCAACCCCACTAACTGACCTCACAAAAGCAAGAGGACCGCTAATGGTAAAGTGGTCCCCCGAAACCGAACAGGCCTTTAGAAGCCTGAAAGAAGCTCTCTGTGCCCAACCAGTGTTGGTCACACCTGACTTCTCCAAAGAGTTCGTAGTCCAAACCGACGCATCTGAGGTAGGGCTGGGGGCGGTACTCTCCCAGGAGTCTCAAGGTGAGGAGCACCCCATCCTTTATTTAAGTAGGAAACTAAATCCCCAGGAGAAAAATTACTCCATAGTAGAGAAAGAGTGTCTCGCAATAAAGTGGGCTGTAGAGACGCTCAAATACTATCTGTTGGGGAGAAAATTCCGGTTGGTCACAGATCATGCACCTCTTACCTGGATGTGTCAAAACAGGGAAAAGAATGCTAGAGTGACCAGGTGGTTCCTAAGCCTACAACCCTTTAAATTTTCTGTGGAACACAGGTCAGGGCACAAACATGGCAATGCTGATGGGTTGTCAAGGATGCACTCCCTAATATCCATGGTCGCTCATCCCTCGAGGTCTGAGCTGGGGGGGAGGATATGTGACAGAAACCAGGGGATGGTAATAAATTCCGTATATAGGGCTCCCAGGATACTAGACAGTTTCTATCCTGTTTGGCCTGGGAGTGCAGCCTTATAATACATACACTCCATCCCACAGTTTGGCAAGCGCTGGAACTGAGGGATGAGAGATCCAGACCAGAGTTTGTCTGCTGCCTGATTTCTGTCACCTGTCATGCTAATTAGGAATCAGGTATGTAAGACTGATTTCCTGTTTGCTCTGGTCTCTCCACAAGAGCCAGGAGGCTGGAAGGCTGCTGAACTACAGAGGGGAGAAGCCTCTTCCCCAAACAGGTTCAATCTTTCTGTTCATTTGTGTAAGACTGCAAAAGTACCTTGTTTTGTTGTTGGGAGTGGAAAAGCCACTTCCAACCCTGAGTCAGGGATATCTAAGTTAAGTTATCGCTCAGGTGAGCAGCTTTTGTTTTGATCTGTTTTCTGTTGTATGCACTGTGGCAGTCTCAGTGCCTGGGACTGAATAAACCAGGCATAGCCTGTTTAAAGGAACAGTACGTGACGCCTCATCATTTAACCTACCCTAAAAGACCGTGTTCTAAACAGTCCCGGACAAACGACGGAGCCCCGGAGTAAGCCGTTTGTCACAATAGTTACATAGTTACATAGTAGATGAGTTTGAAAAAAGACGTACGTCCATCAAGTTCAACCTATGCTAAATTTAGACAACAGATACTTTATCCTATATCTATACTTACTCGTTGATCCAGAGGAAGGCAAACAAAAAACCCCAGTGACATCATTGGATGATATATCTCATAAGGGGAAAAATAAATTCCTTCCTGACTCCAAGAATTGGCAATCGGATTAATCCCTGTAGGCTGAGCGAGGGGATCTGTTTTTTCTAATTCGTTACTAATCAACATCCTCATCCAAAACCCACTTCACAATCATTCCTTTGCTGCCAGAGAGGAAAGCAACCATTCCTTCTATGTTTAATATATTCTGGTGTAGATCCACAAGGAACTGTTAAATCAGGGATACTAACATGACATTACCTAAATAGTTAACGGGCGTTCGCTTCCCTGACTTTAACGGAGATCCACAAAGCTAAATATAGGCAAAAACAATGACCATTAGGCCCCTCATTTGCATAATGCAACACGGCGTTGGCCAGCTAACGTCGGGATAAGACACCCCGGGGCTGTCTGACCGTAACGCAGGCTCACGTTAGCCATATTCGAAGGAAATGCCAGGTATGTACTGTATCGCATTGCAATATATACCTGGCCTTTAGAAGCCATAGTGACCATGAAGGCATATATTATACACGCCTTCATGGTCACTTAGGTAACCCAGGGGTTAATACACAGGTCTTGGCTAAAAACGTTGGCCTAGTCCAGGGTATTCCCAGTGGCTTCTTATATTTCTCAGGTAATATAGGAAGCCAAAGTGGCCCACTTCCGAACCCTGGAAATGGACAAAAAAGGTTCTGCTACCTGGCGTTATGAGCTGGAAGCCCCAAACGCCAGGTATACCAATGACTTAAAATCCCAGCGTCTAGCCGTGCAGTGACTGTAACAGACTGCTGTAGATGTGCGTTGAGGGGGTCCATATATATTTTGCATATCATCAGCACAAGCGTCCGTTATAGTAACGCGCGGGCTTGCTAAGGCAAAAAAATTGCACTTGACGCGTCGCCAATGAGCTTTGAAAATCCCCGTTAGCACTTAACGAGATGTTAATTGAAGTCAACATCTCGTTTAGTCACTAACAGAGCTTTGTGGGGCCTACCCCTAAGATTTTTATGAATGACCAAGACTCTGACACCTTCCCGTTTCTGGCAGGTTCACACTCAAGAATGAGGACCTACTGTATTCTGCGCACTACTTTGCTTGGTCCTCATTTCCATGCCTCACCACTAACTGTGAATGAGCATGAAAACTAAATTATCAAACAATATTTAAAAAACAAACAAAAAACATACAGATGTAGCAACATCAGCTGCCGAGTTCTGGTTGGATATTTAGTCATTTAATAATAATAATAATAATAATAATAATAATAATAATAATAGTTTGTTCTTGCATAGCGCTGCTAGTTTTACGTAGCGCTTTACAGAGACATTTAGCAGGCACAGGTTCCTGCCCCGTGGAGCTTACAATCTATGCTTTTGGTGCTTGAGGCACAGGGAGATAAAGTGACTTGCCCAAGGTCACAAGGAGCCGACAACGGGAATTGAACCAGGTTCCCCTGCTTCAAACTCAGTGCCAGTCAGTGTCTTTACTCACAGAGCCACTCCTTCTCATTTTCTGCGTTATTACTGAATTCTGTGGAAAATCTGTGATATTTTGCACTATAACACAATAGTCTGCTCTATTAGTAGGAAAAATAAAGCTTGCTACATCTGTAGCAGAACAATGTGAACCCCCACCACCGCTAGGTCCGGCACCCAGAAAGGTATCATTTAGGCATAAAACAAAATAACCTACCTTCATAATTTTGTGCCATGTTCTGCCGTGCTGGATTCATTGGTTGATCATAAATATTTTTAGGTGGGGAATTTGGCACTATTGAGTTGGCATAATGCCAGTGACACTCTCCACCCGTCTGCAATGTACTGAAGAAAAATCTTGCTACTTCACAAGGCGATCCTTGAGGCTGCCCAAATCTAGAAGGCATACCTTGTTTTTTGCTACCAAGTACATGGGAATCCACGGGAAAGTGTCCATAGTGGTAAGGGAATGGTAAGCTGTATGCAGGGGTGTGTAAAAGTTCATTGTTTTCTGAATGGGTGTTCTGTTCTTGAGTAGTGGTAGCATTTACGGTGGGACCTCCTCTCCAACCTCCCACCTGGGAACATTCCAATTTGTCACCGTGGAACGAAGTATACTGCTAAATAAAAAAGGAAAACTATGTTAGCATCACACATATAAATGAAAAACAAGTCAAGTATTCATGATATATATATATATATATATATATATATATATATATATATATATATATATTATAATCTGAGGCTCCTTATATTTCCAATGAAGCCTGCATGGCAGATAAAGTCTTTGGTAATACTAATTGGTAATGTATTATTTTCTTCTTTATACTGGTCAGTAATTACAAAGAATGTTGAGACATCTAGAGTAGGATGAACCAGTCAGTCCTAGTGCATCATGGGCCAGTGTGTCGTGAATTGATCTCTATTTTTATCAAATCCTACAACAACCTTTCTGAGACACTTAGGTCCAGATGTACTATGCTCCATTTGGGTATATAAGTAACTGGGCACTATAGTAAATTGGTCTCGCTCTCTCTCGCTCGCTCCCTCGCTCTCTCGCATCAATACTTCAGAAGACTTGTTTTGAGACACTGCACCAATTTTTCCTCCATATTGTATGATATATGCCTATCTTATTGCTCCAGATTCTTACATCTAGTGCAGATTTCTAAACAAAAAAGTTAACACCACCTCAGACCTAGTTGGGGTTTTTTTATACGCAGACAGAATGGTGAAGAAATTATATACTGTACAGAGGTGGACAATTTGATGCATCTAATTATAATCTGTGCCTCATGTCATTCCTCCCTAGCAAACATACATTACGCCAACTGTGCTCTACTGTTGTCTTCATAGAGAAAAAACTCCTTCTCATTACTTAAAACAATTCTATTATTATTTTCTTCAGTCAATAGCAAATAGCAATGGAAAAGCTTTCCAAGTCACAGAGAGGACAGAAAAACGTTGCCGTATATTACACAGACCTCTTATTTCTTACAGAAATTGTCCTTCTTAAATAAGTACTGATGTGGACTGGAATTGATTAGAGGGTCAGAGTCCCTGCATCTTTTTGTTCTTGTGAATGCCTATTCACTTATTCGGATTCTACATTTACAAACCAGCCAAAAGAATTATGGTTCAATTGTTATTTACAAGTGAGCAGCACATGTTGACTGTAATAATTACTGTGGCACTTAGCTGAGCTCTTCCCTCAACCTCTCAGCACAGGATGAAAATAAATTGGTTTCTAAATATAGTCTGGTGGTTCAAATCCTCTCAAACTGCCTGGGAACCCCATAAGGTTGTAACTGTTAACTTTTCTCAGCACTTCTTTGTAGAGTTGTCATGCAAATGGCATGTTTCTCTGTGCATCTTCCCACCTTCCTTGCTTCTTCTGTGTGTACTGTTCTTCTAAACCCCGGGACAATCAAATACCAATTCATTAAAGAAACATTTCCCGCTTAGTGATTAGGAGTATTACCTGTGGATACGGGTTTGTTCTTGGTTTTGATTTCACTTTTGCGCTTTTCAGCTTTGTCGGCTTGCGTGTTTCCTGTGAGGTAGACATTGAGGTCCTGCATGGAAACGGCACCTTTGCAACAGTGACTTGTTCCAGTGACAGCTGGAGTTCCTTGTACTCGATATCTCTGCCAGGAAGGATTAAAACAATAATAATAATGATACATTTACAGTACACCTATATTTAATTGAGCCAAACAGTAAAGGAAGTGATGTTTATAGAGTAGTAATAAAGTAGTTAAGAATGCATGTTCGGTTTTAGTTCACAAACAACTGCTATCATGACTACCAATATGCCTAATTTGTTAATAGTGTCATAAATGGCCATGTTCTTTGCTACCTTCTAGAGAGGAGTGAATCCGACCAAATCGTTTCCCAGATTTTCTCGCACCCCCCTCCCCCCAAAAAAATCTGTTGCGCGGTGTAAAATCCGTGGACGGATTTGGTCAGATGTAATACCCGCGAACTCATTAAAAATCCTCCATTGAATACAAGCAATGACAGATTTGTACAATCCAATCCGTGGATTACTCAATCCATGAATTAAATTCTGCACATCCGTCCACGGGTTGCAGGATCCGCGGAGTGTATGGGTAATAATAATAAAACGCGAATCGCCCTTTTTGAGATTGATCCGCGGAAATCCGGGGATCACAGGAATCGGCCGATCTGCTGCGGGTCCAAATCTGCCCCCAAAATTCGCCCATCTCTACTACCTACAGCCAAGGAAGGTTGGCAGTTCTAAAACGGTGCCTAGTCTTAATTCTGTAGCTATTGTAATGTTTGCTACAAATGATGGTGCAGGTCTCAGTCTTCTAGTTCCAGTCCTCAAGGGCCAATTCCCTCTAGCCAATTCCAGTCCTCAAGGGCCACCAACTAGGCATGTTTTTAGGATATCCCTGCTTCAGCACAGGTGGCTTAATCAGTGGCGTCAGTCTTCGACCGAGCCACCTATGCTGAATCAGGGATATCCTAAAAACCTGTCCTGTTGGTGGCCCTTGAGGACAGGAGTTGGCTACCCCTGGACTAGAGTAAAACAGGACAGAAAGTTATTTGCTATTATCAGTATTCCTGTGGTGGTGCCAATCCAGCCTGAAATGTTTATTGTGAACATCCAAGACAGGAGAGTATATCTGACAACCAAACCTCACCGGAAATAATGGAGTTACATCTTAATTGTATAGAAGAATAACTGGAATATATGGTAAAAGGGATTTGCAGGAAACCAGGAGGATGTTCTCAAAATTCTGCTATTATCTAAATGTATCTTTTATCAATTATTTACTTTTTATTTCCTTTTTGTTTATTTTTAGAATTATTATTTTTTTTGGTCTGCTACAAAACACAATGTCTGTGATAAATAACTTTCCATGCAATCCTGTTTGCACGCGGTATGTAATACTAATCGCCATCGTGGGCTAACTATACATGAAGTTATGGAACGAACACAACGCATATGACATGCCCCGCTTTACTTACGTGAGTACGTAGTTGACACTCACTATGCAGTGAGGTCTTGAAGAACGACTGTTATGGACGATGGTTGCATAGCTCTGAACCCAAACCCAGCCTCCATGCTTGGAAAGCAGCCGGTAGTATTTAGTGGTGACCTGGCCTTTCACCAACACTGCAAACAGAAATCATAAAATACTGTGTGTGTGTATATATATAAAAGTGAGCATTTGCGTAAGGGTTCCATGTAATAATGGATTTAAGGCAAAAGGTGACAATGTGTCCTCATTTGCATGTCACTTTGTGAAGACCTGTGAGGTATGGGATATTTGGTCACGACCAACTCCCCTACGGGGATCCTCCGCCGCCGGACGCTTCTGGCGTAAGTATGTTTTAGGGTAGGTGGTTAACTTTAGGGGGTTTAGTGGTTAGGGGGTTAACTTTACGGGTTTAGTGGTTAGGTTAGGACAGGGGCGCACAAACTGGGAGGCGGGAGATTTTTCTGGGGGGGGGGGCACAGTGGTTGCAGAGGCCCCGCGCTCTTCCCCAAGGCGCTTAAATTAAATGGCGGGGGATCGCGTGAGGTCTCTGCAACTCTCAACTTACCGTGATTCGGATGTCTGTGTGACGCGTCGCCATGGCATGGGGTCATGTGACGTGACGTCACACAAATCAAATGACGCCGCGGGTCACGTGACGTCACATGACCCTGCAGCGTCATTTGACGCAGCTCCAAGGTGGGAGGGGGGGGGGGGCGAGCACCAGGGCAGGCAAGACACCAGGGCGCAGAAGCAAAAGTTTGCGCTCTCCTAGGTTAGGGGGTTAACCTTAGGGTTTTAGCTGTTAGTGTAAGGGCTTAAGGTTAAGGGTTTTAGGGTAAGGGGTTAAGGTTTTTAGGGTAGGGGGTAGCGTTAGTATTAGAAGTTAACATTAGTTTTTTTTAGGGATAAGGTTAGTGATTTACCTTAGTGGCGAAACGGCCGGCGGCGACACATTCCGGCTGCGAGGTGAGCGGCGGATAAACGGACGCAAACAAATGTCCCAGACCCGCACTGTCAGTGCACATTGCGTTACTGTAATTACACACTTTAAACCTACACCGGGGACACCCAGATACCTGGTACAAGAATACCGGGAGAGCCCTCTACTCATAGCAAATACACACACATTATATTATTTTATTATATAAAAATATAATAGAAAAGTAATACAGTATTTATTTTATTGATATATTATAAAATTGCCAAACAAATGTAACAATTGAAAAAAAGCATCACACATGCTGGTATTGCAGGAGGAATGAAAAACACCCGACAAATAAATCTCTCCACCGCTGCCCTTCCTGACGGTCATCTTTGGCATTTGAGTCTTCACCTTTTATCCCACTGCGAATTGCAGTCTTCTTGTATCTATATCATATTCCTTGTGTGTCCTATTAGGTTCATGGTGTCCGATACACATATCTCCTTCCTTCCTGCATGCGGCTATCATCCACCTAACCGTCCATTCTCACCTGTCACACCGCTGTCTCTCTTTTTTATTCCCCCCTTACTGTCCCACTCTCCTGCTCCTGTTATTGCTGCTATCATATTGATGCCCCCACTTCCATAAACCTTCACCAATAGACTTCTCCCTGCACCCAGAAGTGCAACCATTGCATATACTAAGAACTGTTATCATTTATGGGCTATTTTTGGCAATAATTTTTTTTTTTTTAATTGCAAATCAAATCATTTTTAATTAATATTTTTACATTAGTTATGTATAGTATGGATTTTGTTTTGTTTTTAGATCTAATGCAGATGTCCTCAAACCATACATGAGCATTGCTCTGTTCATAAGTATGTTTATATACGATAGATGTATAAATTATACTGCACCTGCATCTACAAAGGAGCCTTGAGAAGTGACGGAGAATGCACAACCCACAGGAGAGAGAGAGAGATTTTGAAAGGCTCTGGGTACCACTGATAAAGTCTTTGTGGACCACTGATGGTCCACGGAACAAATTTGAGAACCACTGTTTTACTGAACATCAAGAAACTTTCTTTTTTTTTTTTAAATGGCTAATTTTGAAAAACAAGAATGTACAATCAGATTGTTTCCAAGTGTAAAACATAAATGTAACTATATTATTAAATACATAGCCAGAGAAAAGATCTTCCATGTAAAAAAGGTGTATGATATACATCAAGCGTGGCCAACTCTAGTCCTCAAGGGCCACTAACAGGTCAGGTTTTAAGGATATCCCTGCTTCAGCACAGGTGGCTCAATTAGTGGCTCAGTCATGGACTGCTTCAGCACAGGTGGCTCAATCAGTGGCTCTGTTGTTGAGCCACTGATTGAGCCACCTGTGCTGAAGCAGGGATATTCTTAAAACCGGACCTGTTGGTGGCCCTTGAGGGACTGGAGTTGACCACCTCTGATTTACATTGTCCATTTACAACTGCTATTCTAGTTCCCCAACTTACAGAGATGATGCGCATATCTCAGGTGAAATACATCACAGCCGTGTACATGATGATAGAGGGTTTTCTCAATCAGGTCTTGCGGTTCATATCCAGTTAATTCAGCTACTCTGCAATAAAAAGGCTAAATAATAAATAATATATTTTTTATAAATATTCTCTTTTTTTTTATTTTTACTATATAGTTTATTTAACCCGGTAAATTAATGCTAATAACATCTGGACATTCAAGTTGATACAGACCAAGAGGCATTATGATTTATTATTCCGTTTGTAGCCAAGATAACGTGTTTTGGCTGACGTGACGGGCACAAATTCTGGGGTACAAGCGCCCTGCTGTGTACAGTGATCTTGGTCAGTCCCAAAATGCATTGGAGGCTCTGTATGGGGAAACCAATTATTATGAATAAGGACTCAAAGATACGTAGCATAACCCGCGAGAGCTGGATTTGTACTAACTTTATTCTTGAGGTATAAAAGGATGGATCTAAATCATTGGGATTTGGTGGATATAGACCTTAAAATAACATTAAAAACAAATTTTGGTTTTACGCATTTGTGAAGCAGGAAGCCCCATTTATTTATTTATATATATTTGTAACTGTGGAAGGGTCACCCCAGACCGTAGCCTCATTAATCTTATATCTGGCAAACCCCTAGTCTATATTAAGATTATTGCTAAATACAATGCAACTAAGTATTATATCTTTATGACTGCAGAGTATTGGTCTCTTTCGTGCTTGGTCTACTTTGGGCTTTGATGGAGTTCCATCTGGATGCTTAGGACTTTATTCTTCTTAGCATCAATCCCTCCTACTTGAATTGTTTTCTACTTAGTTGACAAAAGTGTATAGACTCAGAGCAAGGGGACCCTCGGATCCTGAGCCATTTATCATTTTATATGTTGTTGTTTCATGCCCCTTTTGGGAAATCAATATGGTTGCCACCCAGGCCTCCCTCCCAAGGGCCAGTAGAAAGCCACAATGATATCAGAGCATGCAAGGTAAGTATCTTGGGAACAGGAGCTAGGAGTAGCGCAGTTTATCTCGGGGGGTGGGTGACCACCCGGCTCGGGGCTCGAATTCTATAAGAAAATTACATTACAAAAATCGGGAGATTGCTAGTTTCAAGTAAGATGCTGCCGATCCTAGCGCGATGTCACAAAAACTGCCGTTTAAGTGGACGGCAGTATTACACTTTAACCTTTGGCGCATCCAAGCGCCCTTGCATATTAGATAACCTTGTGGTGTACCAGGTACATCAGAGGGACTTGCTCGTTTTTTAGGAAGGATCAGATCTTTATCTTTCAAAATGGCATCCGGAGCCTGGTCGCGTCATGATCTTGATGGCTTTAAAGGTTATTTTAAGGTATGTGTCCACCAAATCTCAATTAGTTAGGGTATTACTGTACATCCTTTTATATCTTAAGACTAACGTTGATGCAGATTCAGCTCTCAAAGGTTATGCTATTTCCTTTTGTGTCCTATTATATTCATAATACTAGGTTTCCACATACACAGCCTCCAACGCATTTTGCGAACTCTTGAAATCACCAACAAGCGATCACATGATGCAGCGGTCGAGCGCCAGAGCCCCAGCACTGTAAAGGTTAATGAATGGGATCCTTACAGTCCAGTCATATTATTGATTTGCAGAGTTTCTTACCTGGAATCCAGGAAAATGAGTTTCAGGTCCAGACTTGCTCTAAACATGAACATGTTACTGTGGAGTTTGATCTCTGTGATTGCACTGGGGGGTAAGGACTGGCCCACAGCCACAAGCCCTACAATTTGATAGCAGGAGTCATATAAGGAAATGTCCAGCATATACTGCCTTATTTTCAGATACCCACTGCAGTGAATCACCTGTCATACAAAGATAAAACATACAGTCTCACATTTGTGCTGAAGATACCAAACCCGTGACACAATCATAGTATCTTTATTATAATAACTGGCTCAACCCCTGAACTGTCTGGTAGACCAGCATTATTTTGGTATAATAAAGATCTCATAAAAGACTGGCATGGATGATTATCCCAAAGTATGCATTTTTATTCACATTGATTCCCTCTCTCATATGTTAATTCTCTCGGGGGTTATTATTACATAGTTACATAGTAGATGAGGTTGAAAAAAAGACATCCATCCATCAAGTTCAACCTATGCTAAATTTAGACGACAGATACTTTATCCTATATCCATTCTTACAGTATATTAATCCAGAGGAAGGCAAACAAAAAACCCCCTGTGAAATATCATCTAATGATGTCTCATAAGGGGAAAAATAAATTCCTTCCTGGCTCCAAATATTGCAGATTACTCCCTGGATCAACATTCTTCCCATGTATACTTATTTGGTATATCCCTGTATACCTTTCCGTTCTAAAAAGATGCCAAGCTTTTTTTTTTTAACATATCTATTGTATCTGCCATCAGTCTCCATGGGTAATGAATTCCACATTGTAACTGCCCTTACTGTAAAGAACCCTTTCCTTTGTTGCTGGTGAAATCTCCTTTCCTCCAACCTAAAGGGATGGCCCCGAGTCCTTTGTACTGTCCTTGGGATGAATAGTTCTTTTGAAAGCGTGTACTGTCCCTGAATATATTTCTAAATATTTATCATATCCCCTCTTAGACGCCTCTTTTGTAATGTAAACAAATCAAATTTAACCATCCCCTTTATAAATTTGGTGGCTCTTCTCTGCACATGTCCTCATTGGGGTACTGTGGCGTGGAAACTCCTATTGACTTCAACTTGAGATGCCATACGAGTGCCCCGAATAGCACAATCACAGTTTTACCGTTACAGTTTCCGGAGCATGTGCTGGCTTCCACAGCGATCACATGACCGCCACCGGCCCCCACACAGACGGAAACGGAAGTGGAGGGGGATCCGTTGCAGGGTTGAGCCTAACCATGTCCTAAAAAATGGGCCCTTGTGCCATGACGTACCAGGTACACTATAAGTGCTGACTAGTGCAGGGGTGTGCATAGAGGGGGGCGCAAGATTTTTCGGGCGGGGGTGCGGCGGTTGCAGAGGCCCCGCGCTCTTCCCCAAGGCATTTAAATTAAATGCCGGGGGATCGCGTCAGGCCTCTGCAACCTCAACTTACCTCGAATTTGCCAGATTCAGGACTCGTCTCATGGAAACGTGGCGTAACTTGATGCCAAATGACACCGCGAGTCATGTGATGTCACATGACTCCAGGTGTCATTTGACACCGCATCAAGGTAAGGGGAGACGCGAGCACTGGAGGAAGCAAGGCAGAGGGGCGTAGCAGCAAAGGTTTCTCTCTCTCACTTCTCTCTTCTCCTCCCTCTCCCTCTCCCTCTCCCTCTCTCTCTCTCTCTCTCTCCCTCTCTCCCTCTCTCCCTCTCTCCCTCTCTCACTCTCTCTCACTCTCTCTCTCTCTCCCTCTCTCTCCCTCTCTCTCTCTCTCTCTCTCTCTCTCAACAATAAATGGAGAATGTGTCACAAAAGACAAACAAACTGAATCTTGATTGAATCTTGATTGAAATTAGGAAAGTCACCATTACTATTTCCCAACACTGCAACCAATGGCTAATTTTCTAGAAAAAAATAAAAATGTGCATCTTTCCTTGAAAATTAGATTTACTGTATGTTACTTTTATTGGCTAATTATGTAATGTTTATAAAGAGTCAGAGGAACAGTCTTACCTTGTACCCACTGCACGTTAGTCCCGCGTTTCGTTTCGCCAGAACACACTTCATTCGTAGAAAGAATGATCTCTCTAGTTCGTACTCTGAAAGGGCAAGTGTATTTATTACGAATTATGCAACAGATTACTTTGGTCAAATATTTAAAAATAATAATTAAAAGAAAACTCAGTGACAGGGTTAATTTAGAAGGACGGGTATTATATTTTGCTAGTAATCTAATCCTAAACCAGGTGCAAGAGGCCAAGCAATCTCTGGAGGTGTTAACCTACGCACCGCTGCTTTGCACTGAAAGGCTTGTTCCGCTGTCCCACCAACAACCAAAACTACGTCCAAAAATGTGTGAGCTCTTCTGTCGTGAAGCACTACGGGTTATTGTAGGAACATAAAATAAGGATGCAGGCGCACAAGTGCGGATGCAACAAGCTGCAGAGTTTTACTGCATATTGTGAGCACAGCTACAGTGTTACGTTTTGGGGTCACAGCCCCTTCCTCAGACATTTAGCCGCCCGTTGCTCACGATATGCAGTAAAACTCAGCAACTTGTGGCATCAGTACTTATGTGCCTCAATCCTTATTTGGTTTTCATACCATTAAAAGGTAGCCCTCTATTTGGAACATAGGGGTGGGATGGGCTAGTACGGTATGCACCAAGATTTACTTTCTATACTTCATCTGGCATTGGGAGTACCCCTGTATATCTCTATTCTATTGGTTATTGTAGGTTTGTTGCAGGCTAAATTATCATCCAAATCGTTTAAAGACGCAGTGCCAGATAGGAGTACATTGAACTAATAGCAGACATGTCAAGTCCCACTAGTTGTATTTGAGTTTCACTGATTTGGAGTCAGTCTCTTTGATTTTTAGCATCAGCTTCTCATAGATTTCAATGGAGTCTCACTCATAAAAAGCAGCACTTTTCCATTAAAATTCCATTTTGGGTGGTCAGAAAGTCACGGAGTTTGGTATTTTTTTTATTTTTTTAAATAGGATAACAAAAAGCGATTAATTCTTCAGAAAATAAAGATAAGTATACTTAATTCACAATAATATTTCATTTTTTTTTCTGGCAGTGTTTGTAAATGGTCAGAAAAGTGACACGGAGGGGTTTTAAAAGAGTTTTCTACATGTGACATTACCCAGAATCCCTGGCAGCAGTGGAAGCACTGTTTGCTAAGCGATAATGGAGGAAAAGCAGGATTGCAGACCTGTCTGATACATGTATATGCACCACAAGTGGTATTGTTCTGTACTATACACTACGTGACGCTAATTATTAGCCAGAAAATTGTAGTCCATTTCAAACTTCACACAGAATTTAAAACATCTCATTATAATCTGGGCATCATGTAACTCCTCCTATTGGTTGTTCCAGTCCCAAAATCAGAAGATGATGCACATGGTAAAACTTGGAGCAAAGACCATGATACATTGGCACAAAGAGATGCTAGATGAAATAGTGCAATTTGCTTAAATTTTGCCCCACATTTGCCTTGATGCATCGGCCATGCCATCTAAATTCCTGAATAATGGTTTAGCTCTCTCCTTCATGAACGCTCATATATGACAGTGTGGCTGCCGTGTTAAGGTAAATAAACACTCGCACAGCATGGGAAGCCTGAGGCGGGAGACAGAGGAAACCAATGAGAAAAAGGGAGGGAATTAGGTCCCTTTGTATAAATAGCCCCGAGTTAGTTTCAGTTTGGTTCTAGTTTTGTTTCCTGATCTTAGTTTTAGATAATCACGTGACTGCCCTTCAGGGGTTCTAAGACCATGGTAGGTGAACCCAGCCAACGAGCAGGCAAGCAGTGTCCCCCTGGGTTTCCTCATGACAAGTGGTTCCAGGGACTACCAGAAAAGAAATCCTAAACTTGGTAGTAGACTCTTCTGGAACACCCTCCTTCTTAGCTCCTCACGTTGAGTCCTGGGTATCAACTGACTGATAGAAGTTATTTTTTTGCTGCAATAAATCTTGTTACTATACTGCTGCTGTTGAAGATTTGCATTAAAGAAGACTTTACATCAAATATAGGCATTAATGTGAAACATGAGATAAATGGAAACAATTAGAAGACATGGGGAACTTGTAAAAAGGGATCTAAATATGTTGGCAGTTCTAGACATTTACTGGTCCTGCCTAAAGCAAGTATACTTAATGGGCTTCACTTCACTCACCCAACTTATAACCCATACCATGTTTATTTGTATGATCCAAAGCAGCCCATCAGACTGAGATTGGCTGAATGCTACCATTGCCACGAATCAGCCCATTGCAGGCTTAAAAATAACATAACAAACGTATTGTATTCAGCTTCCTTAGAAAGGTTTAGGCACTTATTTACCAAGCAGTCTTCGGCCAAAAGACACCGTTGACGCTGGAAAACACCTTACAGCCCATTGAGTTGAATGGTGCCTTATAGCAGAAGACTGCTAAGGAAATATGGCCCTTAATCTTCAATCTCATAAAATATTCAAATGTTCACTTATTTTTTAACAATTGGCTACTCATTAGGTGTTCGGTTTAAGTTTTCAATGTTAATGTGGGCACCTTAACTCTTCAGCTGCCAGAGGAGTGTAGCACCTGTTCCCCCTTCCCACGGGTGATCTGGTGCTGTGAGCTCACCTGGGTGTTACAGAAGTGGAGTGTCAGCTTCTATACCCAGGGGGAAGGGCTTGTAACCCCACCCCATAACAGGGCAGATCCAGGTACTGACAGGAATCACACATATACATGTGACCCAGTCAGTACCCTCCCCAGGTATGACACTCCAACTGCCAGTTTAGGCATGCCCCTGGATATGGCAACATAGTACCCATCCATAAAAAGAGAGAAAAGTTGCGCCAAAAAAGAATTAGCCTACTGTTCAATATATGGCTCCTGTCCTTGGCACAAAGCAGTTCCGCAGCCTGAGTCTCTCAGAGGTGATTCACCAACCTCTGTGTGGATACTGGTAGAAAAAAGGGGGGTCCTCCGGCGCGTTACTCTGCTTGTGGCTCCACGGCGTTTAAGGCATATAAGTGAGGGAGAGAAGAGAGGGGACCACAGTAAGGGACCAATACAGTGATTATACACAGCTCTTCGTTTGATTGGGGAGGGAGGGAGGGGGGGGAGTAGGGGTGTTGGGGAATCAATGGAGATTGAACGATACTGCTACATAAAGGAGACACACTTACATCAAAATATCTAATATCTTGAATTCTTCTACTCTTCTCCTTATATAGCTGCGTGTTGTTGAGGGTGAGGAAAAACCTCCTGGTATCCTCCTTAGCAAAAAATAAAGGGAAAAAATAGTGCAATACAGTTTATTAACAATGGAAAAAAAGAGATTGAACACTTACAAGCAGCCGATAATTTCAGGCATAGAGAGGAGATGCTGCCAGACTCCACAACGGATCCCTTCCTGGGTTGGGCTGCTTTGTCCTGGCTGTTTCCCTGTTGGCAGATGGTTGCTGTGTTGATCTTCACTTCGGGTGGCTGGGATTGAGAGTTTCCAGAAGCCCGTGCACAGGCTATGTCCTCCTCAAAACGGCCTGTCCCTCAGCATACACAGCATACAGATTTCAGCTCCCTGCTCCGGTGCGCATGCGCATGCGCAGACGGCGGGATCGCCGAGCCAGATAGTACAGGGGAGTCAAGTCCTCACTACGGTGGCTTGTAATGGCCAAAAAACGTCAAACGCGTTTCGCCAATGCTTCCTCAGTGACGTGTATAGGCAAAGGGTAGCAGCAGTCTTATATACACTGTAGAATCGTCAGTTTAACTCCAAGGGTGCTGGTTTGACTCATAACATAGGTGTAGGTCCTTAAACTCAATTGCTCTTACTTTGTTGACTTAGTGTCGTGATACAAATTATACATGGTGATTAAATAATTAAATACAGCATGATTAAGAACAAATGGCATGCCTAAAGAACTTTAATGGTGGCAAGCCTTTTGTGTGGGTACTATTTAATTAAAAACAAGGTAGATAAGATGGATAATTAGGAAGGGGAGATAGTTTACTTATTGGCTAGATATTCTTAAATTGTAATTAAAATATAAGTTAATGTTACTTTAAAATATTTTAAAGTAACATTAACTTATATTTTAATTACAATAATTACAGTATAATTTGTATCACGACACTAAGTCAACAAAGTAAGAGCAATTGAGTTTAAGGACCTACACCTATGTTATGAGTCAAACCAGCACCCTTGGAGTTAAACTGACGATTCTACAGTGTATATAAGACTGCTGCTACCCTTTGCCTATACACGTCACTGAGGAAGCATTGGCGAAACGCGTTTGACGTTTTTTGGCCATTACAAGCCACCGTAGTGAGGACTTGACTCCCCTGTACTATCTGGCTCGGCGATCCCGCCGTCTGCGCATGCGCATGCGCACCGGAGCAGGGAGCTGAAATCTGTATGCTGTGTATGCTGAGGGACAGGCCGTTTTGAGGAGGACATAGCCTGTGCACGGGCTTCTGGAAACTCTCAATCCCAGCCACCCGAAGTGAAGATCAACACAGCAACCATCTGCCAACAGGGAAACAGCCAGGACAAAGCAGCCCAACCCAGGAAGGGATCCGTTGTGGAGTCTGGCAGCATCTCCTCTCTATGCCTGAAATTATCGGCTGCTTGTAAGTGTTCAATCTCTTTTTTTCCATTGTTAATAAACTGTATTGCACTATTTTTTCCCTTTATTTTTTGCTAAGGAGGATACCAGGAGGTTTTTCCTCACCCTCAACAACACGCAGCTATATAAGGAGAAGAGTAGAAGAATTCAAGATATTAGATATTTTGATGTAAGTGTGTCTCCTTTATGTAGCAGTATCGTTCAATCTCCATTGATTCCCCAACACCCCTACTCCCCCCCCTCCCTCCCTCCCCAATCAAACGAAGAGCTGTGTATAATCACTGTATTGGTCCCTTACTGTGGTCCCCTCTCTTCTCTCCCTCACTTATATGCCTTAAACGCCGTGGAGCCACAAGCAGAGTAACGCGCCGGAGGACCCCCCTTTTTTCTACATAGTACCCATCCAGGCTGCAACTGCAGGCTAGGCCCTGCGCAGGAGTCTAACCCCAACACTGTCTGTTCCTATCAGGACTTACAGTATAGTATTGAGGCCAGTAGAAGGCTATAGCTAAGGGCACTAGGCTACAGGAGTCTGCGCTTCACCAACGTGTGACGAAAAGTGTCCTGAAAGTTAAACACCTGTAATATGCCTCATTATTATTCAGGGCCCATGAAATTCAATCTTATTATGTACCTGTTGTACAATACTCTAACCGGTTTAACTAATGATGATATCATAATTACAAACACAAAGCATAATAGCAGTGGGGTTGATAGTTTATCTGGCGAATCAAACCGTTTTATCATGAACGAGAAAAAGTACAGACTATATAAAAAAAAATTCTCCAGAAACGTTAGGTTACTTTTAAAACATTTTTTTTAAATACCTACATTTGAATGATTTCAAGGTGCAATCATCAATGTATCTCACTTTAATTCAGTTGAGTCCCCAGAGATACTGCCCTTGTATAGAAAATACTTTTAAAATGCGCACATTGCGTCTGGAAAGTTTTGCACGATCGTCCGTAACAATAACTCTTTGTTATGTAGAAAAATCACTGGAGCGAAATAAAAAATAAAAATCTCCCTAATAAGTTGCGTGCTTTAAAAGCCTCAAGTGCCTTGTAAGACAAATCAGTAGCACAAGTAATTTGGGGAAGGGGATGGGACAAATTGGCAGCTTGGGTGGTCATAGCATAAGCCCCCTACATGCCCTCTTTTATATACGCTGGAGTGACGGTTCTGGTCGTTTCCAGCTGAAAGTCCCTATTGCGGTCAATGGGGAGTGTAGGCCAAACTGCAGCGTATGGGGTATATACACATAGAATAAGGCCCTAAGGAGTATAGATTACAGTCTGACGGGTCCTATATTAATTAGTCATTCTGTGTGTGGCTCCTCTTCAAGATTCCTTATGCTGTACGACTAGAAGCCTCCTCACAAAATCGGCACTTTATGGGATAACAGGATTACATTCCCATTCATCTATATCTCATCTGTTATTCTTAGTCACGTACAGTAAGGCTCACTAAATGCTGGGCTTTTTCCACTGGAAGGGGATTAGGAAAAGGTTTCTGTGCAAGCCTCGCTGGGGAATCGCTGCTGCCCTACTGTTATCAGAAGTTCAAGCTTGTCATTATTAATAGTCTCCTCACAAACTAACACACCGATCGCAGCTGAGGGGGGTGTTGAGTGGCTGTCTATGGCAGGGGTGCTCCATTCCAGTCCTCAAGCCCCCTCAACAGGTCAGGTTTTCAGGATATCCCAGCTTCAGCACAGGTGGCTCAATCAGACTGAGCCTCTGAGCCACCTGTGCAGAAGCAGGGTCTGATTGAGCCACCTGTGCTGAAGCAGGCACTGATTGAGCCACATGTGCTGAAGCTGGGATATCCTGAAAACCTGACCTGTTAGGGCGGCTTGAGGAGTGGGGTTGGTCTCCGCTGTGGAATATCACGTTTTTAAATGATGTCGCTTTGCCAAGTCTGTGTTACAGTAAAAGATAGTGGGGAACGAGGAATATGCACGGAGAGGACTTAAAGAATAAAATTAGAGGCAATTTCCCCAGCACTCAACTTACCTCTGTTGCTTTATAGTTTTGGGAGGATCAAGGGTCCCTCCTGCCGTTCCCGTGCACCAGTCAGTATATACTGTACTTTATACTATATATTGGGAGTGCTGTCTGTAACGCCATACTTTTTTTTTTTTAAAGAATAACATTGTGCAAATTATTGTGGCGGAGAATGATAAACAATCAATTGTATGAATGTGTTACTGCCCCCTCTGGGGAGGGGAATGAAACAGATAATGAACTAAATAGAATAGAGGAGGATACAAGGGGGTATGGAGGTAGAAAGGGGGCAAGTGCGAGTTTGACAAGCAGTGAGATACCCATAGTAAATACAGATAATACTAGAAAACTTCTAAAGTCTAAAACCAAATTGGAGCTGAAAGGAAGGAGCAGATAAGATAATAGTACATCCTGAAAAAACTGAAATGCAGCCTGACAGATAAAATGGGGGAGCTTGAATTAATAGCTGCAAAGGAGCAGTATGACATCATAGGCATTACTGAAACATGGAGGGATGAAACTCATGACTTGGGCACTTAATTTAGAGGGTTATTCCCTTTTTTGGAAGGATCAAACAAATAGAAGGGGAGGTGAAGTATGTTTATATGTTAAACCGGATCTAAAACCTATTATTAGGGATGATGTTTATGAAGGGAATGATGAAAATGTAGAGACCTTGTCGATAGAAATTAGAAGTGGAGATAAAAGTATAAAGAAAATGTTTTGTAGGGATATGCTATAAACCACCAAATATCTGTGAGATTGAGGAAGCTAAAATACTTTTGCAATTGGAGAAGGCATCAAAACTAGGTCATGTTTGCATAATGGGAAATTAGATTAGCATTACAACAAAAGGAAACAGGTTTTTGGGGGTGCTTAAAGACTATTATATGACCCAAATTATTGAGAAACCAACCAGGAGAGGGGCAGTACTGGATTTGGTAATATCAAACAATGTATAAGTAATAACAAATATTCAAGTCCTAGAACATTTGGGTAACAGTGATCATAACATGGTCTCATTTGAAATAAATGATCAAAAAAAAGATTACTTGGGTTCAACAAAGACCTTAAACTTTAAAAAGGCAGATTTTATTAAACTAAAGGCTAATCTACAAGTAATACATTGGGATGATGTTTTTGCAGGGTAAAATGTAGAAGATAAATGGGCAGTCTTTAAAACATTGTTAGAAAAGCATACTTATCAGTGTATTTCCTTGGGTAATAAGTATAAAAGAAATAAGTCAAAACCAATGTGGCTAAATAAACAGGTAGGGGAGGAAATGGACAAGAAGAGGACGGTGTTTAGATTCTTTAAGTGAGAAGGGACGGAGACATCGTATCAGAATTATAAGGAATGTAACAAAAATTGCAAAAGGGCATTCGAATTAGCAAAAATGGATAATGAAAAAAGGATTGCAATAGAAAGTAAGGTCAACCGTAAAAAGTTCTTTAAGTATCTTAATAACAAAAAAAAAATGAGAAAAGAAAATATAGGACCCTTTCAGTGTGAGATGGGTATTATTGGAGGTAAGGAAAAAGCAGAGGTATTAAACAAATTCTTTGCCTCTGTGTTTACCAGGGAAGAATCAAGTTCAATAGTAGCGCCGTAGGAGGAAGTCACAACCTCCATATTAATGACCAATTGGTTAACTGAGGAAGACGTTCATAAGCGTCTTGGAAAAATGAAAGTAAATAAGGCACCTGGCCCCGATGGCATACATCCGCAAGTTCTCAAGGAGTTAAGCTCAATAATAGCCAAACCATTATATTTAATATTCAAGGACTCCATTTCCACAGGCTCAGTACCACAAGATTGGCGTAAAGCAGATGTGGTGCCTATATTTAAAAATGGAGCTAGATCACAACCGGGGAATTACAGACTTGTAAGCCTGACTTCAATAGTGGGGAAGCTACTTAAAGGTTTAATACGGAATAATATTCAGGAATACCTAATGGAAAACAAAATTATTAGTAATAGTCAACATGGATTTATGAAGGATAAACCATGCCAAACTAACCTTATTTGTTTCTCTGAGGAGGTAAGTAGGAATTTAGACAGGGTAATGCAGTTGATGTGGTCTACTTAGGTTTTGCAAAGGCTTTTGATATAGTTTCGAACAAGAGGTTGGTGTTCAAAATAAAGCAAATTGGACTCAGTAATAATATATGCACCTGGATTGAAAACTGGTTGAAGGAGAGACAACAGAGGGTTGTCATAAATGGAACTTTTTTCAGGTCGGGCTAAAGTCGTGAGTGGAGTACCTCAGGGATCGGTACTGGGACCCCTGCTTTTTAACTTGCTTATTAACGACCTTGAGGTTGGGATCGAGAGCAAAGTCTCCATCTTTGCTGATGATACTAAATTGTGTAAGGTAGTAGAATCAGAGCAGGATGTAATTTCTCTTAAGAAGGACTTGGAGAAACTGGAAACGTGGGCAGGTAAATGGCAGATGAGGTTTAAGACTGATAAATGGAAGGTTTAACAAATGGTTAACATAAACGGTTAGTTTATTTTTTTGCTGATTGTCTTTCAACTACCTTCGTTGTTGATGAGTTTGCACCTGTTACCATGGCAACCGGTGCCCTTCTTAAGTGCGTGAAGGGCGTCTTTCGTTTCTCTGGGGTAAGCAGGTGTTCAGCAATGCTGTACCTCCAGCATGAAATGACAGCGTAAAAAAAAGGGGGGGGGGGACTCCTTAATGCTGCAGGTAAAGGGCTTCCCAAAGATAAAAAGAAAGTGAACGTGTCTTTTTGTGGGCAGTAGAGAGGGCCGCTGCTTTCAGAATCCTATTTTGCACCATCATTTTTATTAAAAATAACGATGAAAAAAAAAAAATCGTGATGTGGAGATGCAATTTTAAAGTTTGCATAAGTTAGTCGACATTGCAGATCAGCTGTCAGAAATGCCTACAGTTCCCTAGTCACAGGATTTCATCTGCCTTTTCGGATGATATCATGTGTATTATCTGTATAAACTCCTGGTGCTTCTGTACAGAGAAGCATTTACACACACGTCACTCCGTTTGCAGATCTCTTGGCCGGGCACAAGTCTAGCACACAGCTGTTTCTCTGGTTGACATGCGGAATGTATTTTGCTCGTCAATTCATCTTTCCAGGACTCTATCCTCCAAGGTATATACCCAGATACTGAACAATCCAAGCCAATGGTTTGATGTATTATGTCTGAAAGCAAAAATAGACTTTGACCCGGAAAACATCCCGGCAACTGAAACCATGAAGGATCCACATTGTCCTTTTAACCCTTAGGCTGCCATATGAGCCAGCAACACATTGCAGAGCCGCCAAGGGGATAGAAGCATTGGGCAGTTTAAGCCAATCATGGGAGCACGGGAGCAGGTTTCCCAAATTTCCAGCGGTCACGTATTCCCCTTTACCAGAATTAAGAAAAAAAAGTAATGTCAACATTTTAATTAAGAGAAACTGAGAAACTTTAATTAAGAGAAACTGCCTAATGTAAGGTCATACACAAGCTCCGAGTGCTATGGGTTATTGTATCGTACAGAAGTAGTACGTCGCATGGTTCAACCAGATAATACAACGGGTCCCATTATAATACAGGATATCACAGTGTCCATGTGACTCAATGGCAATGTTGGTGCAGAGAAGCGGAACTTATCCCACCAGAGGGAACCATAAAGACTTCTACCGCTGTAGGTCCCAAGTTGCGCCTCGCTGCCTTAAAATATGGCAGTTACTGATGTCTGTTACTTTCACTCCGCCCACCTTTTTCTCTGTGCCCCATGCAAGTCTCATATCAATGTCAGTGGATCATTTGTAAGAACTTAAATGAACATGTTTTATTTACGTCTCTTGGGAGGGAATTCACTAAGTTTCGATAAGGGGTATCAGAGCTCAATCCCGCAATTATCATGCCAGTTTATGGCAAATCAGTACCACTTTATGGCAGATACTCTTTGCCAAAGCTCAGTGTATCCCGGTGTTAAAGTGTTATCATCTTGTACTATGGGAAGTAGAAATAAGAGGAGTCACAAGATACACTTATTCTAATGCATGAAAAGATGATGGAGCCAGTTGTAGGCTGGTACATTCAGGCCTTGCCAGTAGCTGCTAGGGGTTTTTCCCCCTCCGAGGACCTGCATTTGAGTGACAGCAGGGGGTGGTATATCCTGTTGTAGCTGGGACAACGGGGTGCCCGCCTCCTGGTTGTACTTAAAGGCAGGACCGCCCTAAATTTAGTAGTGTCCTTCCCCCTCTGAGGAAGGCAGGTTACACAACTGGGAGCATGCAACAAGGCAGAGGCTGGTTCCAAAGACAAGGTGAGACTTGTTCCAAAGACAAGGGAATCAGAGACAAACGAATATGTCTCTAGTACATTAAAATGAATGATTGGATTTTGTTAAAACTCACGTTATTTAGTTTGCCGTCTGTCAGAGTTAGTGGACAATTCAAATATTAATGTTCTACAGTATGTGTAACATGGTAAGTCCATTCTACCTGTCTTTCCCCCTGTTACGTAAGCCCCTAGAAAGTTCAGGGCAGTAACAGGTTAAATATGTGGGCTCTTGACCCCCTGCAGGCTCCTCTTTGATGGACAGGAGTGCGGTTATGACTCATGGACTGTGTGTAGCCTATCAGGGATAGGTACAGGTCATGGGCCCGCCCCTGCTTCCAGAGGAAGAGAAGAATCCAAATGTTAGTTTGTCAGTCTAGCTCTAGAGAGAAAGGAAAGAGCATGGGCTGTCAGTCTCTCCCATTGCGAGGATGAGCTGGCCCACTCCAGGCTCAGGCCTGGAGAATATCAAGAATCAATACCCCTACTACCGGAGTAAGCACCTTTCAGAAGTCTGGGACTTCAAAAGACCTTACAGTACTGTAGGAGGAATTGCAGTGGCTGTATATCACGTTGCACAATACAGACCTTTGTTCACTTTTCACCTGTCTGAGTGTCAGTTCCTGGGCAGAGTGGAGTATGTGTGCAGTGGTGGGAACTGATCTCCAGAATACCCTGGAGCTCACTACAGCTGGAGGCGCTGAGTACCATGAGAAGAACTGCAATAACAAGAACCCAAAAGCCTGTCCTGTTTACCCTATAACAACGCGGCAGCTCAAGATTTCCTGCTCCCAACAGGTATGCACGGTGACACCCCATGTAGAAGTAGAATTTCCCAGAGAAGGGGGGAAACAGGGCTACATATGTTATACATTTCTGCCACTTTACTAATGTATCTTTAATGAAAGCTGACTCTTGAGAAATCCATGTAACCCAGTTTTAATAATATGGATAGTAGATGTAAAATCCTAAATTGGCTGAATTTGTCAACATGCCGGCTAACTCCATGTCCAGCAGTGTGATGACCATTCATGCATCTCGTTCTTCAGTTATTACAATAGCAAAGTTACTAACAGACCATAAAATAGGAAAACAAACTCAGGACTGGCTCAGACTGTAAGCTTGGAGTTACTCTCTATGTTAAGAGATCAGCTTCAGTTAGTTCAGAGTTTTACATTTCCCAACTCCATTTAAAAACCTTGACTAGAAAGAAATCCGTGATCGAGGGGCAAGTAGCAGCCCTACACTGTGCCGCCCACTTATATTTTACCTTTACTCTGTGCCCAGGACATACTTGAAAACGAGAGGTAACTCTCAATGTATTACTTCCTGGTAAAATATTTTATAAATAAATAAATATATAGAAACTCCGTCTTTTATGTAGAGACTTAAGGGGTCGTTCATTAAGGTGCAATGCTGCCGGTTCGACACTTCCCCACGAAATCTCCCATTCTAGTAAAAGGAAGTACAGTAGTCATGCGGTAATGCTGAACCGACCCCATCGCGCCTTAATTAATTACCCCTCAGTCTTGTTCAGTTCAGTGCTAGAAAATGCCACGCGTTACCATTGTAACCGCTGCATTTCCTGCGATAAATATTGCATCACATTGCGTTAACGGGTGCACACAATCTGCTGTATCTGTATCTCTTTTTTGTCTTGGGCTCCGATCAAACATGTTGTGAAGCTGACATCTTTCCCAGCCTGGAGAAGGTGCTTGACAATATATTTTATAGCGGCTGTAGATTTTTTTTTAAGACATCTTATATTTTTGTTTTCTCCACTGCCATTAAAGTTAGTGAGATTTACATGAGCAAAACCACTTGCACGGCTCAGCGAACCTGCATAATAGTGTTTAAAAGAAGGGAGGAGTTCTCAGTTGCTGCCCTGTTATATACTGTATTTCTTATTAAGAAAGTATTCACTTTCTAGCAGTGCTTTCCTTCCAGTGCAAAACGGGTCAGCAACATCACTGTATATTTTACCATTAACAGGCAATAGTTGAACGGTACTCTAGCATGTAATACAATTACCTTGTAGTAAGTGAGGGTGAAGAGGCTGGTGAGCTGTGAGCACGGCTGTCATCTCATCATGATCTGAAGGATGTATATACTCATAGATACTATTACCGGTCAGTTCCACCTGCCAGAAGAAAACAATAACATTAGTAAGTCTCCAGTTTTACATACACTAGAGCATATGTCAAATATTTGTATCCAGCAACAAAGGTGTTAATAATGATCTATTCTTACTTTATCGCATTTGTCGGATCCATAAAAAATGGGTAACATTTGTAGGTGAAAAATGATTTGTCATTATTTCCATTTAATATTGCCACAGCCATTTACTTCGAGCAGGGTTGCCATACAAGCACATATACGATGTCACATACGATGTCATGTACTGGAGAGTCAATATGAAAAGTGGTAAATGCTGCACACCAAATAAGAATAAATGTAAAGTAATTACCGGTGCTCCTGTGTCTCGATAAGAGCCTCCAGCTGATCCAACAGTACAAGAAGAGAGGATACGTGGGCACAACGGATTTCCAAATGATCTAATTTATTTCGCCAAACAGAAGCACAACGTTTCGACCATAAAGGTCTTTTTCAAGTGAGGTATAGTGGCACAATACCTCACTTGAAAAAGACCTTTATGGTCAAACGTTCTGTTTCGGCTAAATAAATTAGATCATTTGGAAATCTGTTGTGCCCACGTATCCTCTCTTCATATACGGGAGAGAGCTTTGGCACAGGGGTTACGGTGTTGGTCTTGAATAAACACATACGTGGGTTCCCTTCCAGCCTCATTCACTGTATACATTGTGTTGGGCATTTCTCCCTTTGGAGACCACAACACCAATGTTGAATTCCAGTGCATTGAAACACCGTGACACTGTCAGGTACTCTGGAAGTGCTAAGTCCTGTTACTGAAATGTTACAATCTAATCAACATGGGAGTCATTTTTTTTGGGGTGGGGGTTAAATTCTAGATGGGGTACCAGACTTTTCTCCAACCGCAGTGAAGAAATGTGTTCATTGGATTTTCTTTATTGGCCTTATATCCAAGAGATGAAGAGGAAGAACAAAGTAGACCAAAGCGGCAGATATTGTGATACATCCCATAATCTTAGCCTCTTCGTAGGATCCAAAAACAAAAATGCAATCAAATTAAAACTGGACCACTAAAAAAAATGGCCTAATCCAAGGCCTGATGTTTTACTGTAATCCAGCGCCATCCTGTCAACCAAAACACCCATCCTCAGCATTGATTAAATCCCTTGAAATCGTAAGTTGCATGAAGAACGTTCCTGTGAAATCATTTCTTCTTTTCCTTAATCTTTATTTTCTTCAGAACTGACTCCCGTTCCAGCAGGTCCTCTCCTGGCCGACAACTGAGATGGTATGAGAGAGCGTGGTTCTTACGTAGGGCACTGTCGCCATTGTATACCTCGTGTAAAGGGGTCACATGGAAAAACAACCAATTGGATTTCTTTCTTTGCCACGTTTCCCACCTACACTATACCGAGGACATGGTCAAACGTTGGGGAGTATTTGTACCCACGCCACCGCTGCTTTTCTTTTTAATTAAATAAGGCCCACTTGTGAAGTTTGATACAGTAAATGCACAAGGCTTCCAATGCACACTCTAAAAGATGAATGAGTTTGGGTAGATCTTCATATCTTTTTACATGTGAGTTCATAGCTGAGCTTTAGGATGGGAATACGAACCTTGGTGAACAGTTAGAACACCCTATATCAGGGTTAGTAAGTAAAAAAAAAAGGCGTCAAGCATGAGAGATTAATAGAGACACAGAGAGCAGAAAGGGAGCAGTCTGGCTCACTAGTAAAACATGGTTTCAGTGAGAACACACCCATGTGGTTGATTATTAAAAGAATGGAGTTTTCACGGCAATAGTTAATATTTGTTTTACATTATCTGTAAGATGCGGTGCAAATGTTATCCTTAGACGTCTGTAAGATTTATGGTATTAAACGTTAACCCCTTCAGTGGTGATGGCCAGGCACATGCTGACGACATCTTTTTCTTTTCCACCGGAGCTCCCCATGTCGGCGGCCTTGTGAGCCCACCCCTCTTTATCTTACACACACCCTCACTCTCTCACTCCCCTTTATTCCCCCCCTTTTCCATGTAGTTCTCTCCCCACCTCTGTCTCTCACTCTCCCCCATCTCTCACTCTACCCATCTTAAATTCTTCCTCTCTCTCTCCCTGCCCCCTTCCTCTCTCCCTTTTACACCCACTCTCACACTCACCCCCTCCGTTATCAATCGACCCCCTTCTCCTTTCACTCAATCCCACTCCCTCAATCCCCCCTTCTCACACTCAACCCCTTACTCAATTACGCCCTCCACAATACCCCCACACACGCATACACTCAATACCCCCACCACACACACACACACACACACAATACCCCCATCACACACACAGTACTTCCACCAAACCTTCTATACACTCACACATGCACAATACACACACACACACACACAGGCAAACACAATACCCCCACCACACACACACACACACACAATACCCCCATCACACACACAGTACTTCCACCAAACCTTCTATACACTCACACATGCACAATACACACACACACAATACCCCCACCAGATGCACAGGCACACGCAAAAACCACACCACATACACTCAATACCCCCACCACACACACACACACACAGTACCCCCATCACACACACAGTACTTCCACCAAACCCTCTACACACTCACACATGCACAATATACACACACACACACAGGCAAACACAATAACCCCACCACATACACACAATTCCCCCACCAGACGCACAGGCACACACAATACCCTCACCATACAAACAATACTCCCACAAAAAAACCTACACACACACACACCATGCCCCCACAAACCCACCTACACACACAATACCCCCACAAAGCCCACAATACACACACACACAATACCCCCACAAAATGCCGCTAGTTGTCCCGCTCTCTCACCCCTCCCCCCTTGTCAGTGGCCCTGGTGATGGCATCTACAGCACAATGCATGCTCCTCCCACACTTAACCCCTTTGCTGCCAGTTGAGCTTTAGTAAGCAATGCACTGCCGTCCTCACTTGGTTCTTCATGTGTGTCCAAACATAACCATTTCTTATCTCTTCAGCGGCAAGAGAGGTGAGCCGCGCATTGCTCTGTACAGTCCTCTGGCACAGAGATGGCTAAGTAAGCAAATTAAACCTTTGATTTCTTTTTTCCTATTTTGAACCACACAAATGTAATTCCTGGCAAAAAAACATGTTATACTCTCTCAAAAGCTGCTTTGCTGACAGAACAAAAGATTTATTATATAATGTAATAACTTATTACGGAATCTCTGAACCAGAGACAGAAGGTTATACCAGTATGAAAAATAGCTTGACATACGAAACCGAATTTTCCCCCTAATTGTAAAAATGGAAAAAATATATAAATTCTTTTTTTTTGTTGGTATTAAGACCTGTATTGTTGTCTGATTTCCTAAGGAGCACACAATGGCATCCAATCATATAATAATCTCCAGATGTGATATAGTTGGATACTGTGCAGTTATTGCTCCTTGTTAAATATATATTTTCAAGCGATTTTCAGTTCAGTTATCATGGGGCACCAATGTTATTCCATGTGTGTGATTAACTTGTTAAATATCCCTTGTATTGTTATCATGCATGTGTATTTGTAACCCTTTTACAACCTAGGAACATGTATTGAAGATTCTCTACATGTACATTCTCAGGTTTGATATATATGTATGCTTTGAAAGATGTCTCTATTGCTTAACCCCTGATGAAGCATCAAAGTGCGAAACGCGTAGGGATTGACCAATCCTTTACCGATGTTACTTCCTGTTTTTGGTGAGCCACAATAACTGTGTTTAGCTGTAGGAGCATTCTTGCTAGCCAGACGCTGCTTGAATTAACATCCAGCACCAGTGCCTACTGCAACCCCTATGAATCTGTCGCTGTTTTTTATATTGTAAGTTTGAAGTCTTTTATCTAAGACATTTTATCATTATACTTACCTCGGTGCATTTGACTCTATTCGCTACCTTTCTGGTTCCAAGCATGGAGAGGATCGCTCCACTTGAGACATGCAACACGAGGGAGCACGTGTGTATGTTGATGCAACAGAAGGAACGTTGAAGAGCAGACATGCGCAGAGGAATTTCTGTGTTACATTCTCAGGTACACTATAGTACTACCCCATAATGATCAAAGTGTGAAAGTTGATGGCATTAGGGGTTACTGTATTGTACTGTATATACAGTATGTATAGAAGAAAAAAGGGACAGGTACTTCAATGCAAAAAAAGGGTGGTATTTAATGACTCAACGTTTCGGCTCATGCAAGAGCCTTTCTCAAGAGCTCAGCGGGTCCCAGAACACACATCCGCGTGAGTAGCTCATGAAGAGATCCCTTCTCCCCAGGGAAGGGGTGGATGCACTTGCTGCTGCAATAGGCATGGGACGTGTATATATCGGGGGGTTGTTTGCACTATTTTTGTAGATTATTTTCACTATAATTATATGGGCATTTCTGTTTTTTAACCAGTTTTAACTGCACTGTAGGTCATACATAGCACATATCGTGCTTCTTACATTTGAATCCTTCAGCCCCGCATGTATGTTACACACCCCATGCCTTTTGGCTGCAGTGTTGTTCCCCTTCTCTCTATGCAGTGGAATTAATGCATGAGACTGTATAATATTGGCAATGTAGGACCTACTGAAATGGGTTGTAGGCTTAAAATATTTTGACCAAAGTGTGATTGCATCAGGGGCCACTGTATTGTAGTGTATATTTGTACATATAGTGTTTGCTCATAGTGATTAAACTGTGATGGCACAAGGAGTTACTAAATTGTGTACATATATCTTCATATCCATCATGTGTGCGTTGCTTTGACAGATAAATGACACTAGGCATAATAAAAGGCACATATAATACAAATGGTGATTCATTCCTTAACTATAAAAGTAATCATGGCGTCAATTACTCCTCTCTGCCATAGAACTTACATCCTGACTTCCACTACATTGTCTACAAATATATACGCACATCTGTGTTAAAGGGATGTACTTCAAAAGGGATCTTCTGATCTGATCACAACAATATAGCTCAAAACTTTAAGAATGACATATTTTAAATGCTCACTTGCATGTCATTACCCATCGAAAAAGGGGGGGATGTCTGCTGCACACCATATAATCAATGCACAGACATAATTACCGGCGCACGTGTGTGGAAAGATGTCCAGCTGGAAATCCAAGCAGTAAAACTAAACAAGAATATCGCAAGGCACTGCCGATTTTTCTAATGCTATTTAATAAGCCAAAACGTCGCGACATTTCGACCAGAGCGGTCTTTTTCAAGTGGGGAGCCACTCGCCACTTGAAAATGACCGCTCTGGTCGAAACGTCGCTAAGTCTTGGCGTATTAAATAGCATTAGAAAAATGGGCAGTGCCTTGTGATATTCTTGTTTAGGCTTATTTTTACTCAGCCTGCGCGAAAATATTGACATTTTGACACATGATCGTGTGATATCTGCCCGAGCATGAGCGTAACATGAATAATACGTGGGATTTTACCTGTGATAACCCCAGATGTACGGAGGCCGTTTCCGAAATGTACATAATTTTGCCATCAGATGCTACGACGAAAACAAAGCCATCCAGGGTCTGTTAAAGAAATGAAGACAGAGTCAATATCCGTTTACAGTAGTAACATATTTGCTGATTCAGTCACCACTACGGAAAAGTTATCAGAGCTCCCAGTGCGATTACATGTAAAGTATGGGAGGTTTACACGGTGCAGTGGTTAATGTTTGATGGTGCGAGCGGGTAAGAGTACCATTCCTATCCTTATTTACAAATATGAAGTTTAACTTATTTTATAATGAATAAGGATTTGTTTAAAACGTCAATACAAAATAGCACTTGTGGGCACATTCGCATGTCTCAGACAGGTCTGCAACCCTGTCCTTCCCCATTATCGCTTGGCAAACAATGCTTCCACTGCAGCCAGGGATTCTGGGTAATGACATGCAAATGAGCACAGTGCAAAAGATGTGTAATGCGGCAGGCATAAACTTATAGGGGCACATGTTAAAATGGATAAGAAGTAAAGAGTGACTCATTGTGTGCTCGTTTGCATGTCATTTCCCAGAATCCCTGGCTGCAGTGGAAGCGCTGTGTGCTAACGGATAATGGTGAAAGCCGGGCTGCAGACCTGTCTGAGACGTGGATGTGCTCACAAGTGGTATTTTTATTTGCTGTACACTGTACGGTGAAGGGTTTTTATCCCTTTTTTTTTAACCCACCATAACTTTTTAATGTCTGGTTATACCCAAGTAATAACTTCACATTGCAGAGCCAGCAACCAACCTCACACTGATGAGACCCAAAAAGTCATACCTGCTGTGCTGAAGCTGGGATACCCTGTAAACCTGACCTTTTGGGGCGGCTTGAGGACTGGAGTTGAGCACCCCTGTCTTAATCTATAGTTACAAATTGGAGTATTGGTCTTGGGGAAGTGCAGATGTGTTGTGTACACTGTGGTATCCTTTTAATAAACCAACATAAAAGTTCTTCATGGATTCAGTTATAGTGTATAAATTACCATGTGTGCAAAGAATATGGGACGGCTGTGACTTTGTCACTTTCTCTATGGTTCTTCATATATATTTCTCCACTTGCACCAGGTTTTCACCTATACTTTAGTTGATATTTAGGCGTGAGCGGTATCCCATCACCATCTTATTCAGTTACAGTGTACTGAGATTTCCTAAGCTCACATGTCGAAGGGGCCGGTGATATTTCCAAAGCACGGTACCCTTACTTTTACCCTATAAAGCCTCTTTTGTTACCCTGTTGAACATGATCACATCCAACAACAAATTTATCCTGATCTGTTCAAATACGGTATATCTACTTATACATAATTGGACGCCACTTGGCAAAGTTACAAGCCCCTTACTACTTAAGAACTGTTGATGTTTATTTGATTGAGAGGCTAGATACTTTGCCGGCAGCAATACCTTTTTACAATGACATGGTCCCATATTCAGAACAGAGCCCTAAACAGCATATGAAAGTCTCTGTATGGCTTGTGTGACCCATACTGGGGCATTACAGTTAGATTGCCTTTTCATTGCCAGAGCTATTTGTAACACGTCACTTTACTCAAGCACTGAATGCTACATGCTGAGCATAACATTTTTTCAACCACAGATAAAGTAGTTGGATTTATGTGGATGTATGAGGCAGGCTTCCAGATTGGTCATTTTGACATTTGAGCTATGGGTCTCTGAAGGTCAATAGTCCCTCTTCAATATGCTGTGCAGTCACCTTGCAGATAAAGATTTAAGCTCCGTATTAGAATACTTGTCCTGATGAAGTCCTTCAGGGGCAGAAATGTCTGTTCTGTTAAATACAATGTAAGCCATTCTTTTCATTTGGGCTTATTGGTGCGTCTGGGTTTTTTCTATGACACAAGAGCAGGTGACAGAGCAGGAAGAATCATCTACGGAGACAATCTCTGGATCATTGAGCCAAGAAATTTGAAAATGACAATGCTCAATGACAATACTGAAAGTAAACAATGTGCAACCTGAGCCTGAATAGAACCAGGCATTGCTAGCATGTGGAAGTGAATGTCTGCCCAAGCTGTGTCATTAATGTAATTGATGCCATTTGGATGGGGTCTACTGGGACTGACTAACAAGCCTAAATATCCCTGTGCACCTCTCTAGCAATATTTCCACCCCTGACTTTCACTTTCCAGTGAGCATCCTTGTTTCCTTGTTTGACACTCTTGATTTTATCCTAACCTTAATTATAAGAAATGCATTTTAAGCACATTTATCTCAATATTAATGCATTAACTAAGATATCAAATGCAACTATTTCATCCCTTTTATATCCTCCCTGTGTTAACTTCTGATAAGGTTTATACAGAGAAATAGGAGGTCTTTGGGAGTATGAAGTGTACACTGGATGTGTCAAATTTGCACATGGAGACCCCATTGTGTCTTTATCTCTGCTTATATACAGTATATATATATATATATATATATATATATATAAAAATATATATATATACATATATATATATATATATATATATATATATATATATATATATATATATATATATATATATGTATATATATATATATATATACATATACATATATATATATATATATTTGTGTCCTCACTTAGCTTATTCTCCAGGCAGATCAGTACCAGTCCAGCTGATCAGTAAATCACCCAAGCGATCAGAGCTTGGTCTGGATTTAAAGAGTGGTTTTAAAGAGTGGATTTAAAGGTGCTGTAGTTTCATAGAACGAGCCCCCTAAGCACGCTGCTCGCTGAAACAGGCCTTCCTCTGTCTCTGTTAATTCCCTACCATCTCTGTGAAGTTGTGGATGTGTAGTAATGAGGGTGACTCTGTGTTCCTACATTTTATCCCAGGTCCCGTCTTCTAATTCTCTATATGTCCTGACCAGGTTGTATTTTATGCACTGGAATGTGAATAAAAGTATTTCCTTGTTTCATTTGGGCTTTGACCAACTACTGTACTTTTTCTCCTCCGCTCTCAGGTTTCCATACTCTGTTTCTATTTTACTATCACTCTTGCACTCTGCCTGCCTATCAATTTGCTTGTGACTAGAGGCTTTTCTTTCTATCTTTTTATTTATTTATATCTGGATGTTTATTTTTATAACTGTGTAGCCCCTTCTGGGGACTACTAAGTAATGTAAGGGGTTAACAACCTTAATGGGTTTACTGGGTGGGATCACTCTTGTATTGGCCCTTCCCCATCATGTGATGTAGGATGACTGTGCAGAAGGGATTGAGATTCCCTTGCATGTCTTGAACCACTGATATCACCATAGGGAGATAGAAGGATATATGTAGCGCCAACCAATGTTCTAGAAGCAGATTCCTAGGAGTTCTGGCAGAGGGCCTCACTGTGAGGCCTGTAAATATGTTTAAGTGTTTATTGTTTTCAGTTTAAGAACATGCCCTATATTGCTAGCGCCTATAGCAGTGATTTTCAACTGGGGTTTCGTGATCGCCCCTTATGGGTTCCGCGGACGTCAAAGTGGGAGAGCTGGGACAACTCTCCCAGCTGTCCCAGGTCCGGCAGCGAGGCGACACCCCACATAGCAGTGACCCGGCATCAGCAGCAGCGGTGCCGGTCACTGCTCTTTCCTCTCCCTGCTTCTGCCGTCAACTTCCGGCTGACAGAAGGGAGGAAGCATCAGCGCGAGAGCCGGCTCTCTTAAAGAGAGCCGGGTGCCGTTTCCCCACCGGGGGGAGGTGGGGCAGCTCTGGGCCTGGGGACTCGGACAGCTCGTGTCCAGTAACGATCAGGAAGGGGTCGGCGATGCTGGATCCCCTGGATCACACACACACTCTCTCTCCCCCCGCACTGAGAACACGGCACCTCCACACAGCATCGCTTGTGCCCGGCTCCCCCAAGATCTCCTCCTCTTCGGCCGGGAGATGCGCCGTGTCCCAAAGCTCCGCCGGAGGGAGGAGAGGTGGGGGGAGCACTGAGAGAGCCTGTGGGACATGCTGAGCGTACCCTCCACCCCACAACCACACTTGGAAGACACACACACACAGTGAGACACAGTGATACACACACACTGACACACACACACACACACACAATGATACCACACACTGGCTGACTGACACAGTGACACACACAGTGACACACACACACAGTGACACACACACACTGACACACACACACACACACACACAGTGAGACACACACACACAAAAGCGCACACACACACAGTGACACACAGTGATACACACACACTGACACACACACACACACACACACACACACACACACACACACACACACACACACACACACACACACACACACACACACACACACACACACACACAATGATACCACACACTGGCTGACTGACACAGTGACACACACAGTGACACACACACACACAGTGACACACACAAAGGCGCACATACACAGTGACACACACTGACTGACACACACCGACTAACAGACACTAACGCACACACAAGGAATTCACAGTTGCTATAAATATAGAAGTGCAAATAGCTAAAATATGCGTTCTAAGTCAAACTTCTTTGCGTTTTGTGACAGAAATTTTGTTTTGATTTTTAATTAATAACATCACCATCACAAATACAATTTCTGTGACAAAACTGTGACAAAAAACAAAGAAATTTCACTTAAAATGCGCGTGCTCGGCACACACAACTTTTTTTATTTCCTTTGTTTCCACATCTTCCGCGGTCATTGATGTCCTCTCTTTGTCATGTCTACTGTAAAAAGACATCAGTCTCCCTAACTGCCTTTTCTCTGACTGTCCCCTTTCAAACTCCCCACAAGCAGGGCCAGTTCTACCATTATTTATTTATAACATGTGTTACCCGAAAGTAATACACTGAGAGTTACAGTGGCGACCGCCTTTAGTCTAAATCGGCTAGATCCGCGATTTTCCGATTATCCCGGTTATGTGCGGTTTTGTGTCGTTTTATTCTCGCTGTCTGCAATACTGCAATGCAGTGTAAAAACTCAGGGGGGCGTTTGCGAGCTGTTGTCTTGGAAGTCTAATACCTTCGCGGTTCAACCTACGTCAGTACACAGTCTGTGTGCGCGCGCAGTAATTGTAAATTTGCATATTTAAAGTATACATGCATTTGCGGTGCTGTGCTGCTGTACAGTATGTCCCATTTGAAAATTGTTGAAACGCATAGGCGTGTACAGTACTGTAACAGTGTCACATTTCTGCATATACAGCGCTCTCCCCTCACTCAGGATAATTAACTGCACTGCAGGGTATTTCAACTTCTTATCTTCTGTGCAATGCAGTACATCTCTCCCACACCATTCCTTTGAACGTGTGTCGGGTTTCAATCACATTCCTGCTTGACAGCAGGAATTTACTGTGCATGCGCCTGTAACTTCACCCACCACTGCTTGCTTGCCTGAGTGAGTGACCAAAAAAAAATTAAGAATTTTTTTTTTATTGTAATTTTTTTTTTCTCCACAAGCCTGCAAAAACCATCTTACTGTAGCTTTTGTCTGCGACCCTGTGCGTTTGACTGCACATGGTTAATTTGTGTGCTTTTTACGTACTGTATTTGGGGGTGTATTATTATGATGAATTGCCTTTTGAAATTAAAGTATGTCTTTAGCTTTGAACTTCATGCGGCTGTCTTTAATTTTTGGAATCTTGCCATTGTGTTTTGAATCCATCCATAGCCGAGCTTCAAAGCCTCACTGCGCCTGCGTGTAATCCTTGTTCAGATGGGAGCTATTTAGCTGCTTAGCTGCTTACTGCGCATGAGTCACCCAACCCCCCACCTCCCCACAGAGTAATTCGACAGACACCTGCACAGAGTCATTCATTTTCTGAAGTTAGTCATTGTGTTTTTAATCCGTCCCTAGCTGAGCGTCAATTGCCTCACTGCGCCTGCGTGTACTCTAAGCCTCTTTGAGATGGGAGCTAGCTGCGTACTGCGCATGAGTCACCCAACCCCCCACCTCTCCACAGAGTCGTTAATTTTCTGAACCTTGCCATTGTGTTCTTAATCCGTCCATAGCCGAGCTTCGAAGCCTCACTGCGCCTGTGTGTGATCCTTTTTCAGATGGGAGCTATTTAGCTGCTTAGCTGCTTACTGCACATGAGTCACCCACCCCCCCCCCCCTCTCCACAGAGTCGTTAATTTTCTGAATCTTGCCATTGTGTTTTTAATCCGTCCATAGCCGAGCTACAGTACAAAGCCTCACTGCGCCTGCATGTAATTCTCTTTGAGACGGGAGCTTTGAGGCTTTGTTTACGGCAACATTTTGGAAAATCCCTTCTCGAATTTGATTTGCACAGAGCATCACCTTGATATTATAATAATAATAATAGCATGTTTTTGTATAGCGCTTTTAGTTACAGTATACGTAGCGCTTTCCAGAGACATTTTGCAGGCACAGGCCCCTCCCTGTCCCGTGGAGCTCACAATCTACTGTATGTTTTTGGTGCCTGAGGCACAGGGAGATAAAGTGACTTGCTTTTTATGCTCTGTATTTGGGGGTTGTGTTTGGGGGTTTAGTGATCAAATTATTATGATGAACTGCCTTTTGAAATTACTGTACTCTACTCTACAGTATGTAATTTCTTTGAACTGCAGCACAACTAATCCTTCATCCCTCCCCCACGCACACACAAACTCTTTTCGACAGACACCTCCACAGAGTCATTCATTTTCTGAAGTTAGTCATTGTGTTTTTAACCTGTCCCTAGCCGAGCGTCAATCACCTCACTGCGCCTGCATGTACTCTAAGCCTCTTTGAGATGGGAGCTAGCTGCTTACTGCGCATGAGTCACCCAACCCCCCCCCTCTCCACAGAGTCATTCGACAGACACCTCCACAGTCATTCATTTTCTGAAGTTAGTCATTGTGTTTTTAATCCGTCCCTAGCCGAGCGTCAATTGCCTCACTGCACCTGCGTATACTCTAAGCCTCTTTGAGATGGGAGCTAGCTGATTACTGCACATGACTCACCCAACCCCCCCCCCCCCCAACCCTTTGAGGCTTTGTTTATGGTAACGCTTTGGAAAATCCCTTCTCGAATTTGAAATGTAAATCTGATTTGCACAGCATTGTGAGAATTGAGAGTAAAAAAAACCATTAACTGATTCATGTTGTTTTGACATTCATTCTTATACTGTGGGGGGGGGTTGTTGTCAATGGTTATGATTACCAGGAATGTGAATAAATATTTATTTTATTTCATAGGAACAAAAAAATACAAAAATAATCATGAATAATACATAATGCAGTCTTTATTAATTTCTTCTGGCAGACTGAAATTGGATAAACATTTAGAAAACATTTGTAAAACACGGAGAAACATGAATTATGCACATTTATAAGAATATTATGTAATAATATATATACACTGTAATGTATAATATATATATACTGTATATATATATATATATATACACAGCATACTGTACATAGTAATATTATTTTTTCCATCGTTATCTTGTTCCTCATTCCATGTACAGTACAGTAGTTCATTGAGAGAGGAGAGGTTTTGTGTACATCAATACTGCTGTTTATATACTGTACATTTGACTGTACAAACAGATTAGACTGGACACAACAACCCACCTCCCCCCAGGCCACCCCGTTTTCCTGAAACGACAAGAAAACAAAGAATTAGTGCAGTTACTGTTTGTGCGTACTGTATTATGGCATTGTGTGATATGTAGTACTACTTTAGATGGCTGGTGCTGCTTTCTCTGAAAAGAAAAAAAATGACCAGTTAGTAGGCAGTTACTGTACTACTGTCAAACTAGTCTACTGTATACTGGAACTACTGTACTATATACTCTGACTACTGTTAAATACTACTGTATGTAACCTGATGGCTGGTGCTGCTCTCTCTGTAAAGAAAAAACTGTAACTACTGTACTGTATACTCTGACTATTGGGAAAGAAAAAATCTGTGCCATACTTACCTGTATCATACTGTACTTACAATACTACTGCACAGTACTACTTTCCTGATGCTTGCCCATTACGCGCGATCACAATGGGCAACACAGTTGCAATATGGTCTATATATTTATTGCAGCGTTCCACGGTGAGTACATCGTTCCAAAAACTCATTATGCCTTTCAACAACTCGTCCTTTTTGGAGGGTTTCGCCATTTTCCGGATATGGTCTTTCAGCTGATGCCAGACCATTTCGATCGGATTGAAGTCTGGCGATCTGTCATTGGAAAAAAAGGACAATTAGTTAGTTTAAGAGATACAGTACACAGTAAAAACAGTGGGGGGGAAAATGAGACACGGTCTACTGCACTTACTCCGTTGGCGTCTTCACCCAGTTGATACCGCGCTCAAGGATATGCGCTGTTGACGCTGTGTGCTTTGGATCGTTGTCCTGGTAGAAGCGGTGACCATTGGGGAACTCGCGTGTGATATATTGCACTATCTCAGGGACAATGTTGTCTTGGAAGAAATCTTTATTCATTATTCCTATAGTAAGAAAAGAAAAGTGCTCAAAAAACTGCACAATAGTACAGTACAGTGCATACAGTAAGGTTACACTAGTAAAGTACAGTGCATAAGGCTACATTATATTTGATATATTTTACCTTAAAAGATGACAATGCATCCTGGTCCACACCTAGAGATGGCACCCCACACATGCAGCTTCACGGGGTGTTTTGGCCGCGGCTTCAAAGATATGCGGCCTTTTTTGTGGAATGCAAAGCTTGCAAATCTCTCCAGCGACACAGTAGACTCATCAGTGAAGATGCAATCCTGGAAAGTCTCCCCACTGTCGATCCATGCCTGGGCCTGGACCACTCTTTTGATTTTGTTTGCGTCCCGTATCATGGGGTACACTCTGTAATGACAAGGAATAAATAATTTTAGCGGTACAGTTTCCTAAACAACACTTTTACCTCCTGTACTGTCCAGTACTAATCTCACACGTCCATATTTCCATCCAATGCTGCGTCTCATCTTCTTTATGCTGCTCTCGGATACATTCAGATTGTGCTTTTCCTGCAGAGTGTTTTTGACCCTTAATGCACTCTTCTCATCATTCTCCTCACTTATTTTGTCCACCAGAAGAGTTGTCTCCCTACAATGTAAAGAAAATATATTGTTTTATTAATATGCAGCAATATAAAATTTATATATAAATATACAAAATATATATACTGTTGTAATATAAATATTAATATACAAATTATATACTGTATACTATACTGATATAAATATACAAAATATATATACTGTTGTAATATAAATATACAAAATATATATACTGTTGTAATATAAATATAAATATACAAAATATATATACTGTTGTAATATAAATCAACAGAAATAACAAAAATATTAGATTTAAATTAAAATTAATTTTATTTTTAAGTTGTATAAATATACTTACGCGTTAGTTACCCTTGGTGCCCTTTTGCGGTGTCTGTTTTTTCCGTGTGCATGATAGCTCACGGTGGTTGCTGGCACAACGATGCCATAAGTAGCTAACCAGCGTTGGATAGCAGCAATTCGGTGTCCGCTCGAGTACATGTCCTTAATTGGCATGCTGAGCTCCTTGGAAATCTTTTTAACAGGCATTGCTGCGAGTAGAAAGAAATACAAACACAAGAATGTATATTTGATGTTTAGTCGATGTGTATTCAATATGCAGTGAATCAACAAAATGGATGGTGTATTTATACGGTAATGACTCACATGAGAGTACGCCCACTTCCAACACCTGTACCTGGTCGCCATGCATAAAAGGTTACACACTTTGCATAGCCCACCACTCGATGATCTTTATCTGAACTTGCCCTTGTCCAGATACGGCATTGTGCCACCTGCTTCCATGGAGCAACCCCGATTCTACGGACGCAGGAACCCACTCGCCTCTGCCGTGCCTGTCAAGCAGAAAAAGCAAAAGGCGTTTGCCGTTTCCACGCCAAGGCAAAAGCGACAGGCTAAGGCCAATAAAGAAAACCTTCTGCTGACCCCAAAGGCTAAGGGTTTTCATAGACGTCAGCCTTATTATGTCAAGAAGATATACGGTGATGTACTCTCGACGCAAAATGATTGGCAGCCAACCCATCGAACCCGCAGACCACTTCCTCACATACGCTTCGACAACTCTGCCGCCGCTGTCACGGAAATCTTCAGCCCGTCTTCTCCACCCCTCGTCCTTGACGCTGCCGCCGCCCTCCCGGAAACCCACAGGCCATCTTCTCCAGTTCTATCCGACGACGCTGCCTCTGAAATCCATGGGTCACTTTCTCCTTTGCTCTTAGACGACTCTGCTTCTCGCTCGGAAATCCAAAGGTCACTTTCTCCATCCCTCTTCGACGACGCTGCTGCTTCTCCTCTACCGGATATCCACAGGTCACCTCCTCCACTCTTCTTCGACGTCGCTGCCGCTTCTCTCCACGGAACCCCCATCTCATCCTCCGTTGCACCCATCCACCCAGATGTTCACACGCCATGCACAAGAAGCAGCTCATTAGACCGGATGCTGAATGGGATTAGTGTGGATCTCCCCGGGAACTCTATTGTGCTAGCAAAGATAGATCTGCTTCTGGAGACAATGCTAAATGTGGAGCAACGGATGCTACAAATGGATAAACGGATGATACATATGGATCAACGGATGCTAGATATGGATCAATGGATGCAACATATGGATCAACGGATGGATCGACGGATGGAGAAGATAGAGGCTGACATAGCGGGCATACATTATTTGCTAGGTGTTAATGCCCCTGTTTCCCCGACGCTGGAGCAGGGGGGTGATATGGATGTGATGAATGGGACCTTCAACCTCCTTCCATCACCAAGCGCACCCCCTCCACCAGAAGATGTAGTGTACATGTATGCCATTGAGGAGGACATGACAACCCCGTCAAAGACCACGCCAGGAGACAACACGGCGACCAAGACCGGAGGAAAGCTTCCTCCCAGACAACCTACCATCGCCCGTCGCCTCAAGCACACCCGCTCCCAAAAGACCTACAGTCGCTCGCATCGATACGGTGCCCGACATCACCCTGTGCGATCTGCCACCGGCGCTCAGGGAGAAGTATAGATTGAAGAGTGCTGGTGCACCCCACAAGTATGCCTTGTTACTTTTTAAGCAAGATAAATAAGGGAAGGAAAAAGCGCACAAGCAAAAACGGAGCAGGAAGGACCCAAAATCAAAAAATGAATTAAAAGGGCACTTTAATGTGACGAAGACCCATCCAATGCGTTTCGAACGTCACAACGTTCTTTTTCAAGAAAAAGAACGTTGTGACGTTTGAAACGCGTTGGATGGGTCTTTGTCACATTAAAGTGCCGTTTTAATTCATTTTTTGATTTTGGGTCCTTCCTGCTCCGTTTTTGCTTGTGCACTTTTTCCTTCCCTTATTTATCTTGTCAACAATATTTTGGAAGCTGCCTACCACTTCAAGGGTATGTGAGTATTATATTGTTCAGGGGAACCTGCCAATGAGACTGATGGTGGGTGGGCAAGTACCATCTACCACCTGTCTTCAGGAGGATAGTACCCATACCATTGGATATTAAGCACTAATATCATTACTCATTCCTTATACCTTGTTTAGTGGTTAAAAAGGCATATTTAATTCTCATATACCTGCATTGGAGCGCTTTAGCCTTTTTCTATCTAGTTACTTTTTAAGCACCATGTTCCCTACTCGTTGTACTGCGACTGGGCCTTCAAAGTGAACTACGATGGAAATCGCGTAAAAAAGGCGCTTCCTGCCAATTTAAGAAAGAACATTCGGAATGAAATGCGGCGCTTTTATCCAATTACAGATCCTGTAATGAAAGGCGTTCGAGACTGCATTAATGGCGTTTTGCGCCATGCAAGGAATCGGCCATGGACGGACAATGTGGAGGACTTTCTGTAAGACCATATGTTGTGCTGAACTGTATTGTACTCTACATGATTTGACCTGCTGTACTTAAATAAAGGAGATGTTGTTGTGTGTTTTTTTACTTGTATTTATACAGAAATGTTTTAACTTGCTGTCCACACACACAGGACCTGCACAATTCCAGTCCCTGAGGGCCGCAAACAGGCATGGTTTTCAAGGTTGTCCTGAAAACCTGCCCTGTTTGCTGCCCTCGAGGACTGTAGTGGTGCAGGTCTGACTGACAGTTTTGCACACCATCCCACTGTACTGTATATGTTTCTTTAATAAAGGAGATGTTTCGTTTGTATACTGTATTTTATGAATAAAGTTTTTTTTGTAATCACAGGTAAAACCATACTGTTGTGCTGAACTGTATGGTACTCTACATGTTTTGACCTGCTGTACTTAAATAAAGGAGATGTTGTTGTTGTTGTGTGTTTTTTTACTTGTATTTATACAGAAATGTTTTAACTTGCTGTCCACACACAGGACATGCACAATTCCAGTCCCTGGGGGCCGCAAACAGGCACAGTTTTCAAAGGTTACCCTGAAAACCCGCCCTGTTTGCTGCCCTCAAGGACTGTACTGGTGCAGACTGTTTTGCACACCATCCCACTGTACAGTATATGTTTTGACTTGTCGTTCTTTAATAAAAGAGATGTTGCGTTTTGCTTATTTTATGAATAAAGAATTTGTTTTTAAAACATGTGACTGTAAACCACACTGACTGACATAAATGTTTTCACAAATGTAGCAGTAAACCATACACCTGTTGATGTTTTGAATTGCTGTGCACTTAAAATGTTTCTACATTGTACAGTATTTGTAAATAAATGTTTTTGTACTTACTCCACCAATAAAAGAACATGTTGAGTTGTTTTACATTGTTCCATTTTCTCCTTTGCTACTGTAACAAAATACAGTGTTTCTAGAATGTCGAGGCATACAGCACTGTATACTGTAGGCATGCTCAGTATAAGAGTATTAAAAAATAATAGAAGACACAAACTGTACTGTACTGTATGTACTGGCACTGTATACTGTAGAAGACACATAATGTATGTGATACATGTAGAATAAATGCATAGTTTTTATTTTTTCGGGTTTATTACACAGTATACTGTATATAAAAAAGTATTGTACAGTATACTGTACGGCCGGAAAACATCAGCATACTGTTTCAGGTACAGTATTCTATCCTAATCAATAACAACGGCCACCAAACTGTAGACTCCGATACGTGATTTTTAAAATCCGATTCAGCAATGTGCAGGCATTGTTACACAAAGTGATATTATCCATCGAAATCCCTCCATTAGCCGTTTTCTTTTCTGAGGAAAAACAAAAAGAAAAGTTTTACTGTAATGGTCAGCCCCCTAAAGAAGTTCCCAGTCAGTCCCACCAATAATTTTCTCGGGGGGCGTCTCCTGTTCACATGCGCATGCGCCTACCGTCGATGTAATGACACACATACTGTATGTATTTCAAGAAGGTTCCAATGCGCATGTGCCTAGCGTTCCACCAATAGTTCAGTATCTGCAGTACAGTACTGTAGAAGCCGCTCAGCCAATAATATTGCTTACAGGAGAATCGCTTGACTTTTGAATCACACCGATATTGATACTGTATTGTCAAAATAAAAAAAACACAGAAAATAATATGGCAACAATACTCACCATAGAATTTCCCATTCAGCTGGCGCCGGCGCCGGTCCACTGCCAGTCCAGCATTCTTGATCATCCACGTCGATAGTTTGCAGCGGGACTAGTCCACCTGTAGTCAGCTGATGAAGCTGGAAATTGCTTAGGTACATGCAAGCTTGATCGAAACTGCACGCGAAATCCGACTCAGGCTCAGGGTTGTCACTGATGGCAGGACCGTCATTGGAAGCCAGTGCTGGTGCATTGCTTGGCAGTGACTGTCGTTTCTTAGTTGGTTTTAACACGACCCTTCGCCTTTTGCCGTCATCATGATCATAGATACAGGAAAAAGCCGGTGATACACACCAATACCCTCCAACAAATTGTGGCTCAAAACGATAAAAACAGGGATCGCTACATAACCTTTTCCTTATTGCACGCTTCCATGTATGAGGAGTTGGCGAAAATTTGTAAAAGTCATAGTTTTCGACAAAATACTGGTAAATTTGAACAACTGTTGCCGTCTTATCCTCTGTTGCATTAATCGCGGCCCATATCAAATACGCGTAACTTCTGTCGGGTTTTTGGAAAGCGGGCTGCACTTGAACACTCATGGCGGGCGGGTCTCTGGAGAATACTGTAACCGAAACTGGTCTTTGTCTTTCTTTAATATGAAAAGCCTAAATTGATACATTTTTGCAACCTCTTCCTTCAGTCTCAAGGCCAAATTACAATAGCACACTGTGGTATCTTTTTTAAACGAAACACCTGCAAGTCGACACATTACTGATGCGCATGCGCATTACAATTCATGAATATCTGCCATCTGGCGGACACGCGAAGAATTGCAACCTATTAAATCCGAACCATTCTCAATAAACGCATCAACCGCGCGTCAGCCGGGCATGACCCGTGGCTGGGAACGCAAAATGAACGCGGCATGCGCCAGGTGAAGAGCATCGCATTCCAGGAAAAAGCCAGGGAAAAAACGGCGATTTGTTAGAATAATAGCTGCCGCAGCAGTACCTCTCGTTTTCAAGTATGTCCTGGGCATAGAGTTAAGATGACAAATAATACATGTTTACAAATACAGTTACATAAGTGAACAGGGTATACATTATATACAAGACATTGCATGCACAGTTAGAGATAATAGATATTATAGGCGTAGGACGGCAGAATTTGGGCGTGGCAGATTTCTAACTGCAGGGGGATTTCCCCGAACAGGGAGAGAGCTGGGCAGTTTCCTCCATCCTGATTGGCTGCTGCTGCTGCTGCTGCTGGGTAATGCAGCCAATCAGGAGGAGGTGTAATGAACCTGGGGGCAGGGCCAAGCAGAGGAGGGAAAAGTGTGGACCAGAGAGGTGAGGGTGTGTGTATCACTGTGTGTCCTGTGTGTGTGTGTATTCTGTGAAAGCCCTGTGTGTGTTTGTGTGTGTCAGGGGGAGAGAGACTGACAAAGTGGGGGAGGGGGGTTGACACAGAGAGAGGGATAATGACATAGGGAGAGGGAGAATGACAAAGAGAGAGGGGGGAGAATGACAGAGGGAGAGGGGGAGAATGACAGAGAGGTGCAGAATGACAGAGAGCGGGATGAATGAATGAGAGAGAGGGAGGAGAATGACAGAGAGGTGGAGAATGACAGAGAGAGAGGGAGGAGAATGACAGAGAGGTGGAGAATGACAGAGAGAGAGGGAGGAGAATGACAGAGGGAGAGGGGGAGAATGACAGAGAGAGAGGGGGGAGAATGACAAAGAGGTGGAGAATGACAGAGAGAGAGGGAGGAGAATGACAGAGGTGGAGAATGACAAAGAGAGAGGGAGGAGAATGACAGAGGGAGAGGGGGAGAATGACAGAGAGGTGCAGAATGACAGAGAGAGAGGGGGAGAATGACAGAGGTGGAGAATGACAAAGAGAGAGGGAGAAGAATGACAGAGGGAGAGGGGTAGAATGACAGAGAGGTGCAGAATGACAGAGAGCGGGGAAAATGACAGTGAGGGGGGAGGGAGAGAGATAGGGAGAGTTACAGGGAGAGAGGGGGACGAGAATGACGAGGAGAGATGGGGGAGTGTGTCTGAATTTTAGAAAAATTCTATTAGGTTTAACATTTTAATTTTTCAGTTGTATAGAGAGAATAAATAATCTGAAAGTGAATTGTGTGCGGGGGCGCAAGTTAACGGTTCGCCTAGGACGCCAAATATCCTTGCATCGGCCCTGCCCACAAGACCCTTTAAATTCTAGAGCTCCGTGCATACTTAATACCCTGAAGTAGGACTTGCTTGGGGTGTGGGCTCGCTGGAGCTGATTCCCTTACCCCGCGCTATGGCGCTTCCCTTTTAAACTGTGCTTCTCCTGACACATCATTTCAGGTTTGAACTCTAGAGTCCACCTAATCTACAAGTACTATATTTGGGGTGTTACATCTATATGCCTCCACACCGTGCCATAGCTAGACATGTGCGGACTCCCGGGCAAAAATAAATTCAGAGCCCCATTATAAGTGAACCTATTCCGTAGATTTAGGACAAAATTTCGCCTCGATTTAAATTGGAGGATATTTCTCCTCAGCTCTCTCCCCTCCTTATCGTTTCTCCTCATCATCCCTCCTCATCTCCCCTCAGCTCTCTCCCCCTCCTCCTCCATGCCTACCTGTGGGACAGGGTGGTAATAGAGGCAGGCGAGGGGAGATGATGGTATGCGGTGGGCCGCCAGAGTTAAGCAGAGGAGTTAGAAGTTGCACGGAGACAGAGCAGGACAGCCGGGGAGGGTCGCGCTGTAGCAACATAGACACTGGAAGTAAGAAAGTCTTCCAGGTTGGACCACTGGTGCGTGCTCCTCCCCAGCCGTCCTGCTCTGCCTCCGTGCAACTCCTTAACTCCTCGCCGGCTGCTCCTCTACTTCACTCTGGTGGCCCGCCGCCGCATACCATCATCTCCCCCCGCCTGCCTCTATCTGGGGGAGAAGAGAGGGAGATGGTCAACAGGGCCATCGATGGGGGGGGGGAGAGAGCGGGCTGCCTGGGCTATAGGTACGCCCCTGACTCCACATTCTATCAACAGCTAACTAATTATTGCAACAGATCTGTCTGAATCGCATAGGACAATACAATCATCCGCTACATCTATTGTCTTACGTAGCGTTTTCTTAGCCATCCCAGGCAAAGTTGGATTTTTCATTACTTTGTGGAATTATAAATTGCAGAAGAAGAAAAAAAAAGTACGTTTATGGAGTAAGTGACAGATATGTCTACAGCCAAAATGCTTCATCAGGTTTAACTATATCCTAATCAACATTGTGTCGTTGAGCGATGAAGCAATTTCACGTGATGTAACAAGTGTGGGGGGGGGGGGGGGGTTTGAACTGCCCAAGCCATACAAATAAAAAATAGAAACATGGCATACAGTAAGTCTTTATGAAAAACACATTGCACAAAGTGAGATTGTACAGGTATTGAGAGAGATTATTGCAGCCTGTTCTGTATTTTCCTCCAATAATAGTAACATTCAGTGCAAACCTACAGGGCTTTCGGCCACAAATGAAAAATTGAAAGGGATTAAATGCTGCTACAAGCACACGTACCGGTATGCACAAACCCTATTAATAAAATCCCATACATATTTAGGCTGGGGTGGAAACAAATAGCTCTGAGATAAAAGACTTGCTGTTCAGTTATGAATTGCATTTTCCAAAAGAAGAAAGGTTGACAACCTTAATAAATGCCCCATTAAATGTCCTAATAAAAACTGTGCGGGTTGTGTTGTTTTTTTGTTTTTTTTTAAAACAGCAATGCAATAAAATACAGATCTTGCTTTGAATTCATATTTGTCTTCTTTATTTCTTCTGGAAAATGAACACAGTGGAATTTTTTTAAATTATTTTGCTGTAATCACAAATAAAATTAAAAATACAAATTTGGGGCTGGGAAGGGACATTTGGTCAACCCCGTTGCAGTGTATTGTAACATGTCAGAACCTTCCCGTGCAAAAAGACAAAACAAATGATTCACCTGTAGAACTTCATTTTGCATGTAGCCTTAGCACCTAAAAAGATCTTTTTATTGGTTTTGTATATATATTTATATTTTTCTCTCTTCTGCCTATGATACTGTTGATCATTCTGTTGTCCTTTATAGTCAAACTCTTTGTGTATCCACAACACAGCTCTATCCTGGTTCTCATCTTACCTCTCCCATCGCATGTTCTCTGGTGCTAACATGTCTTCATCTACTGTTGATCTGTCTTTTGGTGTACCTCATGGCTCTGTTCTTGGACCTCATCTTTTCTCTCTCTACACACTATTACTTGGGGACCGCATCAACTATTTTGGTCTTGGGTATCATCTCAGATGATACACAGGTATATCTATCCGCTCGTACTGTCGCACCTGCAATGCAGTCCCAAGTCTTGGATTGCCTCCTGGCTATATCTTAGTGGATGGTGCTCTGCCTCCTTAAACTTAAACTGAGCTGCTCATATTTTCCCCTAAATCTGACCTAATATCCCCGCCAAGCACCTTCTCTCCATCTTTCAGACAAACCTTAAAACACACCTCTTAAGTGAAGCATTTCAATAGCCAAGACTAATGACTACTGTCCCACACCCACAGTCACTCCTACCAACCATTGTGGCCAAGCACTGCCACCTACTGCACTTATTCTCTCACCTGCTGTCTCTGTGACTCTCCCAACAAACCACTTAGATTGTAAGCTCTCCGGGGCAGGGATTTCCTTTCCTATTGTCTGACTTTTTTGCACTTCTTGTATTATAATTCCCTGTATAGTACTGTATTGTCTTTGTAAAGCGCTCAATACACTGGGGGCACTATATAAATAAAGATACAAAAGGTGTGTGTGTGTATGTGTATGTCATTTGCATGTCATTTCCCAGAATCCCTTGTTGCAGTGGAAGTGCTGTGTGCTGGGTGATAATGGTGAAAGGCGGGGTTGCAGACCTGTCTAAGACATGCAAATGAGCATATGGTAATATTTCCATTTGCTATATATATATGTGTGTGTGTGTGTGTGTGTGTGTGTGTGTGTGTGTGTGTGTGTGTGTGTGTGTGTGTGTGTGTGTGTGTGTGTGTGTGTGTGTGTGTATCCAATAAAGAATATCACTTGCGCGCACATTCACATGTTGTCACGGGAGACCAGGTTTCTTAACACCTTTTTATTACCGGGATCATTGATTGATCGAAACAAGATGGTAAAATAAATGGTAATTTATTTCTCTTGAAGGCAGCCACACAAAGTTACACAATTAGAGGTTAACACATTTACTGGGAACGGGGCTAACAAATAAATCCGTTTCTGGAACGAAATTCACCAAGATGACCTTTTTAGAGTACTTTCCAAATGACCGGTAGTTACTCGCAAAAGACGTGGAACTGTTTTCGGCATTCAATGCCAGACGCGACTGCTACGTTCTAAAAAGCTGGGCTGATTTGAAAATCTTTGACGCTGGCTTGCGCCTATTCAGTTCTGAGCATCTTTGAATTTGCCGCTGTTGGTTTGGCGCTTGGAATCTGCCCTCCTGATTGGCTGCAAGCTCTCTTAAGGCATTCAGGCTTTCATTCACTAACCGGAACAGCCTATCAGAAAGTGGGAATTCTCATGACAGCCAATCACCAATTTGCCGGGTTGTAAAGCCGGGAGGGCACCTTTCCTCAGTTTGCAAAAGGGGCATGCGCCAACCTGGCACCTCTGCCTCTTTGCATACTGAGCCCATCCGCTGTCCAGGCTCCACAGAGTCTGGGTTTGGGCAAATGGTTGCCAGATCGCCTTGTGTTAGCCAGGGACGTGGGTACTCAAGTCTAACTGCAGTACCCCTTAACACCTTGGCATCCCTGAGGCTTTCAAGTACGGACTCTGCACAGACAGGCATCAAGCTTGGTCTTGATATATATATATACTGTATATACACATTAAACTATAACCAGTTAATAAAATATATTGTGTCCTGTTTTCTGTGTGCTAAAAGGTATGAGTCCTATTCTGGTGTCAGGGATGGAGTGAGTGTATCTATTCCCTACATTCACTAGCCTCATTCTTGGCACACATTAAACATATAACCTTTAAACCTTTTAGATACTGTAATCATGCTCAGCTTTATAACTTAGCTGGAGCATCCCCTGAACCCCTAAACTAGGTTCAGTGTACCTGGGCATACATTTGGGTATCACTGCTATTTTGGGGATCCCCTGTTACACTAGGGACTCCGTGTGTAGCCGCAGACATAGTTTAACCCCTTCATACCCATTTACCTTGTCTGGAAGATGCTGCAGCAGGGATCCTGGCGGTGAGCCGCAATAACTCTTTCAGAGTCAGAGTTTGGCGGAGTAATGTGCTTGGCTGTATCCAAGAATCTCACTCAGTTCCCGGATACAACTTTTGGGGTATCCCATAACTATGGAACCCCGATACATAGCCACATTCTCTAAAGACTTTCTCCGACAAACCCACCCTGAAACTTACAGCCTAGAAATCTCCCGATCCAGCACCCCAGTAAAGGCAAAAGTCACATAAATCTGTATTGTTGCAAAATTAATATACAGTTGCAGTAATACATTTTCGACATCTGGGTCCAAGAGCTGACACTCTAAGACCCTAACACACGGGTCAGGCTTAACCATGTGTGCTTGACCTTTATTGATGAGCCTGGTTAACCCCTTCACCATCACATATGTTTAGACAGGTCTGCAACCCTGCCTTTCACCACCTATCACTATAAAATGCAGGTATATTTTGATATTGTTTCCTTAAGATCTAGACTAAAAACGCAAGTGTATTTTCATACTCCAAATAAAATCATTTGTGAAAGCCAAGCCAGTACCTTTCTAGATTTTCTAGTATTGAAAATCTATATATCAAAAGACATATCTACAGGTAGAAATTACAACATTGTATGCTTTGACAAAAGGATAGTCTACTATTTTTCTGTCAATAGTGTGCAATGTAAGTCAATGTTTTCTATTATTTGTGACCTGTAAAAACAGCCGAATGATTGTAACGCAACTAGAAGTCCTGTCAATCTATAAGTCTTTCCCATATATGTGAGTTCAGTAACAGACAATAAGACTGTAAGAGTCCTGAAAACCCAACCTGCAGTATCTCCTAACTTGGCAATTCCTATGTCTAACTCATTGCCAACCTAATGGAAATGCCCACTGACCCATCGCAGAACGGAACACATCTTGGCTGATAGGGTTTACCTTAACATGGTTGCAGACTTGGAATGTTTGGTCTAAGGATTGGACTAAATGACCCATACTTACGGGAAGAAAAACACAGAAAAAACATTTAGCAATATACTAAATAATTTGGCATATTGGATGGGCATTGGGGCTTCTTTGTTCACTGCTGTATATTTGAGGTCCCTTTCCCAGTTAGCGCTCCAACTTATGCAAATTAATAGATACATATATATTATCGATAATATTGTGGGTCTGGGTTTTGAGCTTGTGCATGTCTATATTTTGTCTGATACCTGAAGTAGGTGAGATCCTAGTTCTTTGGCCACGTTATCCAATGGTCCAGTTCGGCTTGGATGTCCCCAGGCATCTCCTAACCCTGGAGAAAAAAGGAATAGCTATGGTTACAACTTTAGACAATAACCTTCTAGGACAGAGTAACTGGTGTTTTAGATCAGGCTCTCAGAAGTACCAAGGACCCATTTAATAATAACAACTATCTGAAAGGAATGAATTGCTATTAATTCATATGTGAACAGTCACGATATAAGTAACAGCAAAATGCAGAGATGGGTGCAGTGTTAGCAAAAATATCCAATTTCTGCATCTTTTTATCGACTTACTGAAGAATGTCAGTGTAATATATCTGGACCCTAGTGTTTCAAAAAGAGGATTTCATTGAAAGCAAAATAACCTTAAGAAAAAAAATACTTTCATTTTTAATTAGCCAATTAAGGTGTTATCTGTATCCAGCAACATGATGGTCTCCTGACTTTAGGGCATATCTACTTAGCGTCATAAACTGCTTTTTTGGTGCAATCTTGGCACACATAAATCTGATTTTAAATTACCCTTGTGTTCCTAACCTGAAATGTCACTGTCAGTATAAAAAAGGGAGTTTTCATTTTTTGGGGTGCACAGAACTGGACTGCAGTAGGGTAGAGAGGAATTAATAGTATATACAGCACTAAGAATGTTTCTGTGTGACAAAAAAGGAGATTGTGCATCAAAAGCATCCACCAAGTTCAATTTGGCGTTAACCCTAAAGTCTTTTAATAGCGCAGAATAAATTGCTAAAAATGATATTGATGCAGCACGGATCTTTCATTATATAGGTTAGCAAAATGTATTATTTTCCCAATATAGCTATTATAAATAATATTGCACTATTCTTTTATTTTTACCAATGTTAACTATAGATTCAAAAATAAACATAATTCTGTTTTAATTTAAATTGTACTCTCGGGTATTTAAAATGGCGCAGTGCGTCAAAAATATTTAGAAACAAAAATGATGCATCATATCTATGATGTCTTCATGCATACGATGGAAACGATTTAAAGATTGGTATTGTTATTACTTTTTAGCACAGAAATGTTGATGCACCAAAAAATACAGTATATACAGTATCTGGGAATAGTGAAATTGATTGTAAATGAACTTTTCAGATTTCAGAACGTATTTGCAATTTTGTTTTAATGGTGCTTTGTGAATGATTCCCCTTTTTGATGTATTTGCAGATTGAGAGGAAGGCCGTTCCCGAGGTGAGGAGGAGTAAGTGAGCGGCAAAAAGCAGGAGAGGGCTTTAGATGCAAAATGAGCCGATTCCACATAATCCAGGGGTTTCGGTTCATAGTAACATGAGCAGTGAGGCACATTATCAGTGACAGTGACAAAAGGTGACGGAGGCTCTGCCATGCATGTCATAGGCATGTGCTGAATCCGTGTTAATAAGAGTCTGAGACAAGGTGGCACATTGGGCCGTTTTAAGCTGCAATGTTGACCAAGAATGGCTGCTTCGGCGGATATAGAATAAGCCCCCATGGTCCTGGGCATTTAGTCGACAGATTAAAACAGTTTCTGTAAACCAGGGGAGCGCAATCTTTCCCCCCTGCGCCCCAATGCTGGTTTCCCCCCTCTCCTCGCGCCCCCCCCCCCCCTTACCTTGATTCAGATGTCCTGGCGTTATGACGCCTCGTTGTCATGGCAACGTGACATCACATGATGGTGTCGCGTTGCCATGGCGACGCGTCACCAGGACTGTCTGAATCAAGGTAAGTAAGGTTTACAGAGGCCTTGCAGCCAGCCCCCCCCACCCCCCTCCCTGTCATTAATGCAAATCACGCGTCCACACTTTGCGCACCGCTGCTGTAAACTATGGGGCCTATGCAGAGAGCAGCGCTATTTCGAAATTCGCCATTTTTTGGAGAAAATCGCGCAGAAAGCAGCAGAAAATGGCGAGTTCCGAAAAACGCGCCAATTTTTCTTTTCTATTTGTAAAACTCGCCTCGCGGCTGGCGAGAACCTCAATCTCGCCAGTTTTAAAAATATCCGTATGCAGAGAGGCGCGAACGGCATCTAGCGGCTGTTCGCGCCAATAAAATGGCGCGATTGTCTCCGTTTTGCCTCGCCAAAAAAAACTGCCGCTCGCGGCCATTGCAAAGGGGAAAAAAAAGGCGCGAATTTGTTTTAACACATTTCTGAAGCGCGCATCTCGCCAATTTAATCTCGCCACACGCATCCATGTTAAACATAGCAGAATTCGCACTTTTCTGCATATGGAGATTAAAACTCTCCAAAAAAGCTACTTTTTAATAAATTCGCCAATTTTAAAATTCGCTGCTCTCTGCATAGGCCCCTATATATCTTTACAGCATGTATACATATGACACACACACACGCACACAAAATAATTAGGTGAAATATAATTATTTAATAGGCATAACAGCCAAAAAAATTACGAACAAAGTGGGCCCCCTGATGCGTTTTCTGCAATGAATATAAAGGAATCCCATTGAAAGTAACAGGGGGGGGGGGGATTTATTAAGGTTCTGGATTAATGCTCCCAACCCAACATTAACTCTCATTCAACTCAACACTGGATCTGGTACATTAACCCATCATAGATCTTAGTGAAACATCCCCTGGGGGTTTTCTTTTGGTAAATCCAGCACAATTCAGAGTTATAAAGCTGGGAGACTTTAGCAAATAACCCCCTAGGTGTGTGTATGTATATATATATATATATATATATATGAACAGTCGGAACTCCAATGAACCACAATAGGGTAGGTGCATGTCCCATAGTAAGTAGATAAACATATGATACCATTCGCATGGGAATCAGCAGACAGCACTCAGGTTAAGATTTGTAGAATATATATTGTAGAAAAGACACAGATCACCAATGTTTCGGACCCACAAATCTTAACCCGAGTGCTGTCTGCTGAATGCCGTGCGAACGGTATCGTATGTTTATATATATATATATATATATAAAATGTGTGTGTGTGTGTGTGTGTGTGTGTGTGTGTGTGTGTGTGTGTGTGTGTGTGTGTGTGTGTGTGTGTGTGTGTGTGTGTGTGTGTGTGTGTGTGTGTGTGTGTGTGTGTGTGTGTATGTATTTGTTCCAAATTTTGTTTGAAACTTAGAACTTAGGGGCCTATGCAGAGAGCAGCGAATTTTAAAATTGGCGAATTTATTAAAAAGTAGCTTTTTTGGAGAGTTTTAATCTCCATATGCAGAAAAGTGCGAATTCTGCTATGTTTAACATGGATGCGTGTGGCGAGTTTAAATTGGCGAGATGCGCGCTTCAGAAATGTGTTAAAACAAATTCGCGCCTTTTTTTTTCCCTTTGCAATGGCCGCGAGCGGCAGTTTTTTCTGGCGAGGCACAACGGAGACAATCGCGCCATTTTATTGGCGCGAACAGCCGCTAGATGCCGTTCGCGCCTCTCTGCATTAGGATATTTTTAAAACTGGCGAGATTGAGGTTCTCGCCAGCCGCGAGGCGAGTTTTACAAATAGAAAAGAAAAATTGGCGCGTTTTTCGGAACTCGCCATTTTCTGCTGCTTTCTGCGCGATTTTCTCCAAAAAATGGCGAATTTCGAAATAGCGCTGCTCTCTGCATAGGCCCCTAGGTGCCTACATTAGAGATACTATTAAACATATTACAAATAGTATTACAGAGGTTATGTTGATATATTTTTCAGAAAGTCAGAGCAGTAGTCCAGTATATAGGTGACTGACAGCTTTTCTAGGAAAACATACAAAAAATTATAAGTGTTTAAACAAATGAAAATATTAAAAAATGAATTTTACTGGTCAAAAATATATATATATATTTTAAATTAACAACGCTCTTTTAGGAGTTCACAAACAAGTGCTTATTTATGTTTATGATTATCAGCTTTAAAGTAAAGTCTTAGTGGTGATTTCATCTTTCTAGTGAATCCCTTATATTAACAACTTATTTAAAATATGTATTTTTTCCTTAACATGTTTTGGGCCTTGTCTTTTGAGCAGAGTTACACAACTGAAGTAAATATTTAATCTGCAGAGGGTAATCCAAGTTTAAAATGAAATTAATAGCAATTTTTGGAAATTAATAATTTAAGGACAATGTATCGAAACACTTGGAGTTTATATATCACCCACTCAAAAACTGCAGTTTAACAAAATTCTTCCTGAGATTGCATTAAATGTAATACATTTGTTACTGATGTTCCTTATATTTCATACCAATCGTTAGAGAGGTTTATCCCACTTCAGACCTGGCGCATTATTTTGCCTCAGGGAAAATAATGGGTGGAAGTCGCAGAACTTAATACATCCAATGAATATACAGATTACTCCTCATATAAACACTGTCTACATCTCACAATGATAAATAGAAGAAGAAGTAGGGACTGTGGATTTACTCAAAGTAGTGTCTACTCATACCATAGGTCAACGTCCCAGCTATCCCATAGCCATACCATGTTCTTGAGAAAGGCTATGGGATAGCCGAAATGTTGACTGACGGTGTGAATAAAGACAACAAGTTCAGCAAATCCGTCTTCTCCTTCTTCCTTTCATCTTCTGCTTACTCGTGGCAGGACTTCCTTGGACATTTGATCTACACGTAGAAGAATCGCAAATATAGTTCATAATCCAGGAGCACTCTAAGGCTATGTTCTGTGTCTAAATCCCACAATAACACATGAGGCTCTCCGGCAGTTAAAGTGATGTACAGCATCTTGATAAACTGGCGCTACGAAATGTTTGTTTTCTCTCAGGCCGCCATTGAACAGAACGTGAAGACGCGTTGCAGTGCTGAAAAGTAATATCAGCTTCCATCAATATGTATGAAACCATACTCTCCTCCAGCATGGGAAAGCGTGTTCGTTACAAGTTGAATAAGGACCTTGCCATAATTTAAGTCTAAACTCTTTTTTGAGCTCGATGCATTATTACTGCATTATTACTGGGACAATTATACGTTGCTTACATGAAGAAGTCGGCGGAGGAGTGCTTCTACAGAAAGAAGGGAGGGGAGAAGATTACAATGGCGGCATCAATTTAGTATATTGTCTGTGAAAGTTTTGATCCAAAACCACTTATCCTAAATAACTCCAAAAACAGCATTTGTTGTGGCACTTGAAAACAATTATTATTATTGTTTTTTCATATGCATGCAGATTTTTTTTTACCTTTAATTAAAAGGAATTATCTACGCTGCCGATTGATTTGTTCTCCCCAAGATCCTGCTTCCCCGGGTTCAACATAATGGCCGCCTTTCAGTTTCAACCAACCATTCAGTCAGTGTAACTCAGCAGCTACAATGTATTCTTATATTACTAAGGTAACGTTGTCTATTGTTACAGTTTGCAACCCAGACACAGTCTCCTGGGAACATTGGCAACAAATTACCACAAACAGAAAAGTGTTACAAATATCTTGCACTGCTGGGTAGGTGGGCTAAAGCCTGCTATAGAAATCAGAGGATGCTCAGCATATTAAAACTCAAAAATGACATAAAGAGTTGGATTTTCTTTTTAAATGCAGTAAGTATTATCTAATACTACACAACTAATTTATTTAAAAAAGAAAAAAAAAACACGTAGGATATTGAATGTTTTGCTCCCTTAAAGGCAATTGGATTTATTATAGACCCTGTTAGAAAAGAATTTGTGAATACAAGTAATTGTACTTTTGTACTATATGTTTGAATGACAACGGTTATTATGAGTTCAGTGGGGCAGTAAATCAAGATACACAGATGCTAAGCTTACCTTACTTGTGTAACTTTCATATTTAGTCTATTTGCCACAAATGTGTTTGTAACATGCACCATGCACACAGCCGCAGCAGCAACAAGTAACACAAAGTAACTTTAGATCTTGGTACTTGTATCTTGATACATGCGTCTGATTATCCTGGTAACACCGTCAGCTTGTCTGTGACTATAAAAATGTGTGCAAGTTTCAAAAGCCATGGAGCCGTATATCAAAGGGAATAGTGTTTTATAAATGTGGACACACTGGAAACCTGTTGCTTGACCTTTGGCTTTCGAAACAATTTTTCATGTTAGTCAGCGACCCTGTGTGTATCAAGGCAGATTACGTTAATGCCACACAGCCCTCAGTAATGAAGTCTGAAACCAAGGTAACAGAGTTTCAGTCAGGACTTCTGCATTAGGCAAGAGTTTCTTTGGCACCCGAGCTGGTGCCAAGCCAGACCTAAGGGATGTGCAGGAAGCGAACTCTTTAGAATAACTTCAGTCCAATGCAAAGCGAATTTTTTAGTTGTGAGTGAAACATAAAAATAAATCTTTTTATTTCCAACCCACCCTGTGAAATAATGATCCGACACGTATTCCCCTCCACGCTTAGTTGCTTAGCTGATCCTGACATCATAATTACTACAGAGAATATAAAGCGATCCGCCTCTAGATAGAAGGTTCTATGACCGGTCTTACCATAAAAGAATAAAGTCCATATTTATTATGCATTGCTATTGTATAGGCCTCCTTACAGCCTGTTCTAATTACTTGGACTACAAATCAAAATTACTATGGACCAAGGCATTTTAACATTGACCTAATATACTTTCACTTTGCTTTTTTAAAAAGTAGTTATTCAGCTACTTTTTCCTCATTAAGCATATAATTAACATCACTTTGGTCCTGGGTGGTCCCTGTAATTGATGCACATAAATGGGATAACGTCTCTCTTTTTCTCTCTACACCGTGTTCAGGAAGAAAGGGACCCCCTTTAGTTTTTTCTCATATCTCAAATATTTCTTGCTCAATCCCCATGAAAATGTGCACAATTGTAGGTCTGTTACGTAGACTAACACTATATAAGAAACACAAAGTAGATAATCAACTGATGGTAACTAAATTGATGTCCCTGTATTATGTCAACAAGTACCAGATACACTGCGGTAAATTCATGTTCATTACACGAAAAATAGGAGTTTTTCCTTTGACGCTCTTAAATGTGTTAAACTGTCGTAATCTAATCTGAAACACTGAGATTACTATAAAGTTTGAGTTCAAAGTGTGTGTTCAAATTGTCTTCCTCCTGCCGAAACGCCCGAAGACGAGAACGCCGCTGTCTGATTGCATTATCGATATTGTGTTGTTCCAGCTGCTCCCACTCCTGAACGATCCGTTGTTTTACGAAAGAGTTTTTTTCAGTCCTCCTCGCGACCGTGCTTTATCAGGATACATTTTATGTCAGCGTTTTGGACCATAATCCTTGCTCTGTCTCAAGCACTTTATAACACACTTATCTTCTTCGCTACACACCATTTTGTAACTATGCACTTGATTGGCACGCCGTCACCAATTACAAATAATATTTATTAGATTATCAAATCATTCTTAAATGTAATAACTGTGACAGACCTAGAATTGCTGACCTTTTCATGAAAATGGAGTGATTTTTTCTGCAAGATACAGTACGAGGAAAAATAAAAGGGGTCCCGGTTTTTGTGAACACACTATATATAAAGGACACAATCACAGAAAAATAGAGGAAACTTCAGTCCAAGGCTGAGCTTATAGTGTTGGCGACGCGACGTCGCGTCAAAACAAATGCATTGTCGCTGTAGTCAGTGCTTATAGTGCATGCGACGGCGCGACCAAGCGACAGCGCTACCAAAAATCTGGTAGTCGCTGTTATTTGATTTTTCCGGCGACGGTCTCTGCTTGTGGCCAGAGAGCTTCTCCGTCCCTCTGCCTTCTCCCTTTTATGACGTCACTGGCTTGTAGCCAGCGACGTCGCCTAAACTTGAATTGCAACTATCACAATGGCGACGGGTGACGTTGTCAGCCGCGTCGCCGTCACCGGCACTATAAGCGCAGCCTTAGTGATAATAGAGGCATGTCCAAAATCAATATTTGCATTTAAGTTATGTGCAAAAAAGAGACACATATGGAGGTGCTATAAAGGTATAAGGGCCTGAACAAAAGTTGCACGGCCTAAAGAAGCAGTTCAAGCTGCCATTTTTATTTGACATTTTTCCCTTTAATATGTGCATCAATACAATCCACACAACGATAATTAATTAGCTAAGTTGCCGATCGATTCATTCTCCTGTGATCGATCGGTGAAGATTCGGCTCAGGGGTTCACTAAATGGCTGTCAGTATAGTACAGCAGAAGAGGACAAAAGATGCAAAGTTCTGTGGGGAAGATCATGTGACCAGGCAGTCACTAGATACAATTGGTGCACTGCCAGGCAGAGGGCAGGGGGCTCAAAAAGGGGTGTGCCAGAGCCTGTTTCAGAAGAGGAAGGGGATGTGACTTTGTAAATGGTTGCTATAGAAACATAAAATGCTTGTTACATTATAATACATTAAAAATGTCATTCAGAGTTCTTTTTTTTCTAAATGTTACAAGTATTTTCTCACAGTACAGAAATGATTTATTAAATAAAACACATGTAGGATATTGCTTGGTCTACAGCTTTAAAGAACATTTGCTTGCATTTCCAGCACATACAGGAATTTGATTAGATATCTTATACTGTATCTCATGCAGATTGTCAGTCAGAAGGTTTTATGGCAAGTCAGACGTGGTGAAGATTTTAGACATACTCAAAATAAAAAAAATGTGCTGGACCCAAATGCAGAATACAAATGCAGCAGATGTTATTACATCGGACCAGCAAAAGAACAAGCGTTGTTTTGAATCGCTGTGCATGAGAAAGGGGTGTGGTCACCGCGCTATGTCACCCGCGAAATGCGCTTGAGGTTGCAATAAAATTGGGTAGATCTGTACATCTCATAGTTATATCCATGTTGGGTAATGCCTGTTACTCCTCTTATAACCAGATCCCAATTTGCACATAGGGAAGAGAGGACAACGTCACCCCCATTCATTGACACTTAGAGACGTCTCATTAAGCTTTACTTTTAAGACAGAGAAGTCCATGGTGTCACTTTATCAAAAATGTATCCTGGCACATGACACATTCCAGATAAAACTGAATAACAGTGCCATTCAGATATTTACACAGATACAAATACCTTTGCTATCTCTCCCTCAGTTTGATGGTGGGCTTAAGACAACTAGCAACCTTTTACCTCTGTTGGGGTATTTTAGTTTTCTAACCAGCCTTTGCTTAAGGCCGCGCCTATAGTGCCCGCAACGGCGACGCGATGCGTGACATCACCCGTTGCCGTCGCCGCTAGCGAAAGTTGTATTTCGCTTTGCGGCGGTGTCGTGGGCGACCCGGGCATTGATTTGTTCAGGGGCTGTCACATGAGGCGACAACCCCTGAAAAATCAAATATTTTCCCGGCTTTAGAATCTCACGTCGCTTTGTCACTGTCGCGCTTATTATAAGCGCACGCAGAGGCAACAATGCATTTGCTTTCAGGCGCCGTCGCGTCGCTGGCACTATAAGCGCGGCCTAAGGTGGAGGAAATACCTTCTGTAAATCAGACCTTCATCCCACTGGCATACTTGTTATCTGAAGATATTGCAGAGAAGCTGCTTTCAGGTGAAATTAAACCACATTTTTTTTGTAGAAGTCTTGAAGCACTTTGCTTTTTTTTGTTATAAAGGTGAAAGAAACTCTGGAAAGGCCCATGGTTTCAGACAAACTTTGTGCCAGGAGTGTTTGTATCAGGATATAAGTAATCCTGCGGACATTTCATGTATTTCTTCTCTTTTTAGTGCTGAGCCTATGTGCAGACAGTCCTCGGTTATCCAACAGAATCCGATCTGGAAGTAGCGTTGGATAGTGAAACTGTTGTAAAGTGAGTCCCATGTTAATCAGTGGCGGTGAGGGTCAGATAATGCATTCAGGCGTCCGATAACGCATTTCGGCGTCGAAAAATGGCCCGTAGGGTTGCATTTTAAAGCGTTGGATATGCCATTCATTGTAAAGTGAAATGTTGGATAGCGAGAACTACCTGTATTCATATTTGGGTTTCATTCCAGGTGAAAATTAGACAAAGTCGTTTTTTTTTAAGATTCTTACTCTATCCAGAGACTTCAAAAGCGGTTCACTTACAAGTCAGAATTATTCCTAAAAATTAGGCTTTTGGTCAAACTGCCAAAATGTCATTCTTATCAGCATCCGGCAACTATTGTTTATTGTGAGAGATTAACCATTCATTTAACTAGCTCTTTGGTCCCGCAAAACATCCATAAATGGGAGTATTAAAATTTGTGGTTTTTAATCAACTTAACTTTAGCAAATATACACAAGGTTGTGTATTAAACGAGGAAGAAGAAATGGAGCCGAATTGATGCAAACAAGTCCATTTTTTTTATCTTGCGTCTCTGTGTCACTATGTCAAGATCTTTGCATCCGTTTTTATGCTATGCGCGCCCTCTGGTGATTTGGGGAGTGTAAATAGGAGGAGTTAGCGAGAAGTTACATGAGTATAAGGAGGTGTGTTAAATTCTGCATCTCTGTGCATCACTTTTTGTTATCTTGTATTTGCATCAAAAAGTTCACCAAGACAAGTCTAATCAATGACAGGTACAATACCTTCCTGACAACATGGGATCCGTGGGAGACATACATTTGGAAGAACCCAATCGGAACTACGAAATAAGGAGACCGCTAACGGTTAAGCAGATATAGATTTGGTTAAGGATGTAACAAGTATTCTTGAAGGTACGCTCCCTGCGTGGAGCATATGATGGATGTCACCCTATTACCCCTCCCTCACACAACCTCTTTATTTTCTGTACCCACTCTCCCACCCCCCCTTTTTTTTCTTCCTTTGCCCCTTTTATGTTATTATGTTCAGTTTTGAAAAATAAAAAATATAAGTTGGAAAAAAAAAAAAAGTTCACCAAGACTGTAGTGGCGTAAACTTTCCTGGCTAATAATTTGCGTCACATGTAGAGGGAAAAAAAATTCTTACATTTGATTCTTTCTTTATCTGGTTGTAGCCACTCACCAGCTTCCCATTGATGAGACCCTAAAGGGTGAAACAGCTGTCGGTGAGTAGGTTTACTGGCTCTGCACTTCTTTAACCCAAGCTGTGTAATACGGCAGGCATATGCGCATAGGGGTCCATGTTAAAGGAGAAATGCAAGCCATTGATTTTTCTTGCAAAGTTCGTTTTTTTTTACACATAGGTTTGAAACAGGGGGTCTCAGGAGATGAACCCCGTTAATTTTTATCTCCGGCTTCCAGAGATTTTTATCTCCAAAGGGGGTGCCGGTATCTCTCTGCTTTGTAAAGCTCCCACGTCACATGAGCCAATAGAAAGTTGCACCGGATGATGTCACGCCTTCCTATTGGCCCGCTTGCATGATCCCTGCTAGCAGAGGCTATCGGTAGCTACTATTGAGTTAAGTATCTCCAGAACCAGGAGGTCCCCAGAGCTGAAATTAACAACCTTTCGCTCCGGAAACCCCCTGATTCAATACAATGTTAAAAAAAAGAATTGCTGCCTTGGATTGTCGCTTTAAAAAAGACAATAAGGAAAAATTGACACATTGTGAGGGCTCGTTTGCATGTCATTACCCAGAATCCCTGGCAGCAGTGGAAGCGTTGTATGCTAAGAGATAATTAGGAAAAGGCAGGCCTGTCTGAGAATGTGCTCGCCAGTGGTAGTTGTATTTTCTGTACATTTGATGCGAACGCACGCACAAAATGTGTCAGTGCATCAGAGCCAAATACTATTTGCACTTTCTTAAGGTTGCTACATCTCCACAATTATCTTAAGCACTACACTGTATCCCAGTTCTGCAGCAGCCCGCCCCCCCTCTTTATTGCGGAAGGACAGATTAGGCAGATCGGAAGATACTGTGTTTATGAGAATTGTGGGGTAACGAAATCAAGACCCTATCAAAAACAAGAAGAAAAAAAAACAATTCCAGTGCCCATATTATTTTAAAACTGCATATAAACATGCGGACACATCTCCAACTACTACATTGTAAGGGAATTCATCAAAGAATTTTAAAGGAAATTGATTATCTGAAGTGTGTTTCCATAAAATCGGTGTCATAACTACTTACACTAAAATGTCAGCGGGACAGTACAACAAGTTTGCTTTGCTGAGTTTATTGGCCACTGAACAGATGTTCAAGCTGAAATGCAAGAGGTTTAACCCCAAATACAGATCGGTGAAAAACAAAAGCACATTGGGGAAACGTACCACGTCCATGAAACAGGAAAATCCATGAAACAGCACCAGGGTTATTCCAAAAATATGTTGCTGCTTCCTTTTTTAAATTTGCTGATCCCTGTTTTTGCGCTGATCTTGCAGCTGTGAGTCGTTGATAAATACATGATGGAAATAGAGTGAGTGATGGAAAAACCATTCCATTATTTAGCCTCTGCGTCAAACATATTAACAAATAATAGTAACTTTATTTCATATAACGTCTTTATCCCAATGGGACGGAAAGCGCTTCACAATTACAGTATAGAGTGCGGTACGCAGCACATAGGAATGTTACAGTATAGCGCGCGGTACGCAGCACATAGGAATGTTACAGTATAGCGTGCGGTACGCAGCACGTAGGAATGTTACAGTATAGAGTGCGGTACGCAGCACATAGGAATGTTACAGTATAGCGCGCGGTACGCAGCACATAGGAATGTTACAGTATAGCGCGCGGTACGCAGCACATAGGAATGTTACAGTAGAGCGCGCGGTACGTAGCACATAGGAATGTTACAGTATAGCACGCGGTACATTGGAATGTTACAGTATAGCGCACAGTACGCAGCACATAGGAATGTTACAGTATAGCGCACAGTACGCAGCACATAGGAATGTTACAGTATAGCGCGCGGTACGCAGCACATAGGAATGTTACAGTATAGCGCGCGGTACGCAGCACATAGGAATGTTACAGTATAGCGCGTGGTACGCAGCACATAGGAATGTTACAGTATAGTGCGCGGTACGCAGCACGTAGGAATGTTACAGTATAGCGCGCGGTACGCAGCACATAGGAATGTTACAGTATAGCGCGCGGTACGCAGCACATAGGAATGTTACAGTATAGTGCGCGGTACATTGGAATGTTACAGTATAGCGCGCGGTACGCAGCACATAGGAATGTTACAGTATAGCGCGCGGTACGCAGCACATAGGAATGTTACAGTATAGCGCGCGGTACGCAGCACATAGGAATGTTACAGTATAGCGTGCGGTACGCAGCACATAGGAATGTTACAGTATAGCGCGCGGTACGCAGCACATAGGAATGTTACAGTATAGCGTGCGGTACGCAGCACATAGGAATGTTACAGTATAGCACGCGGTACATTGGAATGTTACAGTATAGCGCACAGTACGCAGCACATAGGAATGTTACAGTATAGCGCGCGGTACGCAGCACATAGGAATGTTACAGTATAGCGCGCGGTACGCAGCACATAGGAATGTTACAGTATAGCGCGTGGTACGCAGCACATAGGAATGTTACAGTATAGTGCGCGGTACGCAGCACGTAGGAATGTTACAGTATAGCGCGCGGTACGCAGCACATAGGAATGTTACAGTATAGCGCGCGGTACGCAGCACATAGGAATGTTACAGTATAGTGCGCGGTACATTGGAATGTTACAGTATAGCGCGCGGTACGCAGCACATAGGAATGTTACAGTATAGCGCGCGGTACGCAGCACATAGGAATGTTACAGTATAGCGCGTGGTACGCAGCACATAGGAATGTTACAGTATAGTGCGCGGTACGCAGCACGTAGGAATGTTACAGTATAGCGCGCGGTACGCAGCACATAGGAATGTTACAGTATAGCGCGCGGTACGCAGCACATAGGAATGTTACAGTATAGCGCTCGGTACGCAGCACATAGGAATGTTACAGTATAGTGCGCGGTACATTGGAATGTTACAGTACAGCGCGCGGTACGCAGCACATAGGAATGTTACAGTATAGCGCGCGGTACGCAGCACATAGGAATGTTACAGTATAGCGCGCGGTACGCAGCACATAGGAATGTTACAGTATAGCGCGCGGTACGCAGCACATAGGAATGTTACAGTATAGCGCGCGGGTGCAGCACATAGGAATGTTACAGTATAGCACGCGGTACGCAGCACATAGAAATGTTACAGTATAGCGCGCGGTACGCAGCACATAGGAATGTTACAGTAGAGCGCGCGGTACGTAGCACATAGGAATGTTACAGTATAGCACGCGGTACATTGGAATGTTACAGTATAGCGCACAGTACGCAGCACATAGGAATGTTACAGTATAGCGCACAGTACGCAGCACATAGGAATGTTACAGTATAGCGCGCGGTACGCAGCACATAGGAATGTTACAGTATAGCGCGCGGTACGCAGCACATAGGAATGTTACAGTATAGCGCGTGGTACGCAGCACATAGGAATGTTACAGTATAGTGCGCGGTACGCAGCACGTAGGAATGTTACAGTATAGCGCGCGGTACGCAGCACATAGGAATGTTACAGTATAGCGCGCGGTACGCAGCACATAGGAATGTTACAGTATAGTGCGCGGTACATTGGAATGTTACAGTATAGCGCGCGGTACGCAGCACATAGGAATGTTACAGTATAGCGTGCGGTACGCAGCACATAGGAATGTTACAGTATAGCGCGCGGTACGCAGCACATAGGAATGTTACAGTATAGCGTGCGGTACGCAGCACATAGGAATGTTACAGTATAGCGCGCGGTACGCAGCACATAGGAATGTTACAGTATAGCGTGCGGTACGCAGCACATAGGAATGTTACAGTATAGCACGCGGTACATTGGAATGTTACAGTATAGCGCACAGTACGCAGCACATAGGAATGTTACAGTATAGCGCGCGGTACGCAGCACATAGGAATGTTACAGTATAGCGCGCGGTACGCAGCACATAGGAATGTTACAGTATAGCGCGTGGTACGCAGCACATAGGAATGTTACAGTATAGTGCGCGGTACGCAGCACGTAGGAATGTTACAGTATAGCGCGCGGTACGCAGCACATAGGAATGTTACAGTATAGCGCGCGGTACGCAGCACATAGGAATGTTACAGTATAGTGCGCGGTACATTGGAATGTTACAGTATAGCGCGCGGTACGCAGCACATAGGAATGTTACAGTATAGCGCGCGGTACGCAGCACATAGGAATGTTACAGTATAGCGCGTGGTACGCAGCACATAGGAATGTTACAGTATAGCGCGCGGTACGCAGCACGTTGGAATGTTACAGTATAGCGCGCGGTACGCAGCACATAGGAATGTTACAGTATAGCGCGCGGTACGCAGCACATAGGAATGTTACAGTATAGCGCTCGGTACGCAGCACATAGGAATGTTACAGTATAGTGCGCGGTACATTGGAATGTTACAGTACAGCGCGCGGTACGCAGCACATAGGAATGTTACAGTATAGCGCGCGGTACGCAGCACATAGGAATGTTACAGTATAGCGCGCGGTACGCAGCACATAGGAATGTTACAGTATAGCGCGCGGTACGCAGCACATAGGAATGTTACAGTATAGCGCGCGGGTGCAGCACATAGGAATGTTACAGTATAGCACGCGGTACGCAGCACATAGAAATGTTACAGTATAGCGCGCGGTACGCAGCACATAGGAATGTTACAGTATAGCGCGCGGTACGCAGCACATAGGAATGTTACAGTATAGCGCGCGGTACGCAGCACATAGGAATGTTACAGTATAGCGCGCGGGCGCAGCACATAGGAATGTTACAGTATAGCGCGCAGTACGCAGCACATAGGAATGTTACAGTATAGCGTGCGGTACGCAGCACATAGGAATGTTACAGTATAGCGCGCGGGCGCAGCACATAGGAATGTTACAGTATAGCGCGCGGTACGCAGCACATAGGAATGTTACAGTATAGCGCGCGGTACGCAGCACATAGGAATGTTACAGTAGAGCGTGCGGTACGCAGCACATAGGAATGTTACAGTATAGCGTGCGGTACGTAGCACATAGGAATGTTACAGTATAGCGCGCGGTACGCAGCACATAGGAATGTTACAGTATAGCGCGCGGTACGCAGCACATAGGAATGTTACAGTATAGCGCGCGGTACGCAGCACATAGGATTGTTACAGTATAGCGCGCGGTACGCAGCACATAGGAATGTTACAGTATAGCGCGCGGTACGCAGCACATAGGATTGTTACAGTATAGTGCGCGGTACGCAGCACATAGGAATGTTACAGTATAGCGCGCGGTACGCAGCACATAGGAATGTTACAGTATAGCGCGCGGTACGTAGCACATAGGAATGTTACAGTATAGCGCGCGGTACGCAGCACATAGGAATGTTACAGTATAGCGCGCGGTACGCAGCACATAGAAATGTTACAGTATAGCGCGCGGTACGCAGCACATAGGAATGTTACAGTATAGCGCGCGGTACGCAGCACATAGGAATGTTACAGTATAGCGCGCGGTACGCAGCACATAGGAATGTTACAGTATAGCGCGCGGTACGCAGCACATAGAAATGTTACAGTATAGCGCGCGGTACGCAGCACATAGGAATGTTACAGTATAGCGCGCGGTACGCAGCACATAGGAATGTTACAGTATAGCGCGCGGTACGCAGCACATAGGAATGTTACAGTATAGCGCGCGGTACGCAGCACATAGGAATGTTACAGTATAGCGCGCGGTACGCAGCACATAGGAATGTTACAGTATAGTGCGCGGTACGCAGCACATAGGAATGTTACAGTACAGGCCGCGGTACGCAGCACATAGGAATGTTACAGTACAGCGCGCGGTACGCAGCACATAGGAATGTTACAGTATAGCGCGCGGTACGCAGCACATTGGAATGTTACAGTATAGCGCGCGGGCGCAGCACATAGGAATGTTACAGTATAGCGCGCGGTACGCAGCACATAGGAATGTTACAGTATAGCGCGCGGTACGCAGCACATAGGAATGTTACAGTATAGCACGCGGTACGCATCACATAGAAATGTTACAGTATAGCACGCGGTACGCAGCACATAGGAATGTTACAGTATAGCGCGCGGTACGCAGCACATAGGAATGTTACAGTATAGCGCGCGGGACGCAGCACATAGGAATGTTACAGTATAGCGCGCGGTACGCAGCACATAGGAATGTTACAGTATAGCGCGCGGGCGCAGCACATAGGAATGTTACAGTATAGCGCGCGGTACGCAGCACATAGGAATGTTACAGTATAGCACGCGGTACGCAGCACATAGAAATGTTACAGTATAGCACGCGGTACGCAGCACATAGGAATGTTACAGTATAGCGCGCGGTACGCAGCACATAGGAATGTTACAGTATAGCGCGCGGTACGCAGCACATAGGATTGTTACAGTATAGCGCGCGGTACGCAGCACATAGGAATGTTACAGTATAGCGCGCGGTACGCAGCACATAGGAATGTTACAGTATAGCGCGCGGTACGCAGCACATAGGAATGTTACAGTATAGCGCGCGGTACGCAGCACATAGGAATGTTACAGTATAGCGCGCGGTACGCAGCACATAGGAATGTTACAGTATAGCGCGCGGTACGCAGCACATAGGAATGTTACAGTATAGCGCGCGGTACGCAGCACATAGGAATGTTACAGTATAGCGCGCGGTACGCAGCACATAGGAATGTTACAGTATAGCGCGCGGTACGCAGCACATAGGAATGTTACAGTATAGCGCGCGGTACGCAGCACATAGGAATGTTACAGTATAGCGCGCGGTACGCAGCACATAGGAATGTTACAGTATAGCACGCGGTACGCAGCACATAGAAATGTTACAGTATAGCACGCGGTACGCAGCACATAGGAATGTTACAGTATAGCGCGCGGTACGCAGCACATAGGAATGTTACAGTATAGCGCGCGGTACGCAGCACATAGGATTGTTACAGTATAGCGCGCGGTACGCAGCACATAGGAATGTTACAGTATAGCGCGCGGTACGCAGCACATAGGAATGTTACAGTATAGCGCGCGGTACGCAGCACATAGGAATGTTACAGTATAGCGCGCGGTACGCAGCACATAGGAATGTTACAGTATAGCGCGCGGTACGCAGCACATAGGAATGTTACAGTATAGCGCGCGGTACGCAGCACATAGGAATGTTACAGTATAGCGCGCGGTACGCAGCACATAGGAATGTTACAGTATAGCGCGCAGTACGCAGCCCATAGGATTGGTACAGTATAGCGCACGGTACGCAGCACATAGGATTAGTACAGTATAGTGCGCAGTACGCAGCACATAGGATTAGTACAGTATAGTGCGCAGTACGCAGCACATAGGATTGGTACAGTATAGCGCACGGTACGCAGCACATAGAATTAGTACAGTATAGTGCGCAGTACGCAGCACATAGGATTGGTACAGTATAGTGCGCAGTACGCAGCACATAGGATTGGTACAGTATAGCGCGCGGTACGCAGCACATAGGATTGGTCCAGACACAGTAGCATAAAGAACGTTTGTTGGAAAACATTAGCACAGGTTTCTCAGTTGAATTAGGGCATGTTGTTATCAATGCCCAAAAAGGAAGAAAGATGTTTACATTGCTGACATCAATGTGTCATGTAACCTCTGCCTAACTCTCCTATTTCTGTATTCACCAAGTCTAGAAATCACCTGTATTTGTGCAAGTGAACAGAAAGAATCTTAATATATTGACATCAGGAGATGCATCCGGTACTACAAATGGTTCCCTTGTAGCTTCACCTTAACACCAATACCTACATCTATGGAGATTGATCTATCAGCCTCTATGGGTATCATGTCACATCATTTTCTATTTCTTTCTTACGTTTGTTCTTTCTTCCCCTTTCTCTTTCTACCTTTCTTTCTTACTTTCTTCTTCTGCACTTTATCAGAAGGTATTTCCTCCAGGCTGTAAGCTCCCGTGAGCAGAGCCCTCACTACCTCTCTGTACCTCTGTGTCCGTGTGTGTCCTCTCTTGTATGTAACTGTTCATGTTTCTGTAATATACATAACTCTGTACCCCTGTTGTACCACACTGCGGAATATGTTGGCGCTTCACAAATAAACGATAATAATAATAAAAACTGTAGAAGAGCTTCATTTGAAAGTCTCTTTCTCTTTCTTTCTCCCTTTCTCTCTCTTTCTTTATGGCTCTCTCTTACTCCTTTTTGCTCTCTCTTTCTTTTTGGCCCTGTCTTTCTCCCTTTCTCTCTCTATCCCTTTCTCCATTTCTCTCTCTTTCCTTCTTTATATCCTCTCTCCCTTTCTATCTCTATCCCTCTCTCTTTCTCCTTTTCCTCCTTTCCTTCTTTATATCCCTCTCCCTATCTCTCTTTCTCCTTCTCTCTTTCTCCCTTTCTCTCTCTTTCCTTTATTATATCCATCTCCATTTCTCTTCTCTCTCTCTCTCTCTCTCTCTCTCTCTCTCTCTCTCTCTCTCTCTCTCTCTCTCTCTCTCTCTCTCTCTCTCTCTCTCTCCCTTTCTCTCTCTTTCCTTCTTTGTATCCCTCTCTCGTTCTCTTTTTCTCCCTCTCTCTTTCTCCCTTTCTCTCTCTTTTTCATTTTGTCCCTGACTTTCTGCCTTTCTCGCTCTATTTCTCTGCCCCTCTCTCATTCTCCCTTTCTCGCTCTATCCCTCTCTCTCTCTTTCTCCCTTTCTCTTGCTTTCCTTCTTTATATCCCTCTCACTTTCTTTGTTTCTCTCTCTCTCTTTCTCCCCACCTCCTCTCTCTCTCTCTCTCTTTCTCTGCCCCTCTCTCTTTCTCCCTTTCTCTCTCTTTCCTTCTTTATATCCCTCTCTCTTTCTCGTTTTCTCCCCTATCTCTTTCTTTCCCTCTCTCTTTCTCCCTATCTCTTTCTTTCCCTCTCTCTTTCTCCCTTTCTTTCTTCTGCACTTTATCAGGAGTGATTTCCTTATAAAATCTGTAGATGTGCTTCCTTTGATAAGTATGATAAATCAACTCCTTGTCTCCTTTGCATGCGTATATTATACGTATAAAATAATATAGAATGTTGAAACTTTCATTACCACAAATGGCTCTTCTTTATGTGGGAAGTGGGAAGAAATTGTTTTGAGATCTTACAGTTCATGTATAAAATATATGTGAATATCTTCAAGTTTACATTGCTCTGAATTTTTGTGGAATTTTGAGTTTGTCCACTTTTCATCAGAATGTACTGAAAATTATATTAAATAGCAGTTTATAAAGGACAATGTGACCTTGTACATTAACTTTTACTGCTTTGCAAAAAGAGTTGTTGATTTTCACATTTTTGGTGTGAAAAAAAGGCATGTTTCACCTGCTATGCACACTTCAGCTGAAATATTGCACATTCATGCAACATCTATGCAGGACTTTTATCTTGGTCCAATATAAGGCAACCCCAATTGAGACTATAGCTACTTGGACCTTACTAAAGTTATAACGTGAACCCCTTGCCATTACAGTAGATTCAAAGGGTGAAGCATTAAACACTTATTTAAAAAACTTAAATCCATTTCTCTGCTCCTTTGTATTTTTCTATTTCCCTTTTTGGATTTCTCTGCAACTTGTAAAATAAAGAAGAATGAGCAATTTGACCACAGGACACCATCAGCTCATTGGACTTCTCACACTGGAAGTCATTCAGTTATACAGGAGTTGGTGACAGTGTGAGTGCTCAATTGCAGGTCATTTCTCAGAATCCCTTGCTGCAGTGCAAGCACTGTATGCTAAGAGATAATGGGGAAAGCAGGGTTACAGACCCGTCTGAGACATGGGAAAGTGCTCACAAGTGATATTTTTATGTGTTGTACAGGAGTAGGTGAAACAACTGGAAAGCTGAATATATTATCATGAATTATATTATTGTTGTTATCAATAATAATAGCAATATAATTAAAATAATAATAGCAATACAACAACAACAATAATAATAATAATAATAATAATAATAATAATAATAACAATAATAATAATAGCAAAGACAACTACTGGTATCAGTATTCATAAGAAAAAGAAGTATGCAATAACACTATTAATAGTAACAACAACAAATATGAACAACGTGATCATGTTTTTAAGAACAGACATTACTAAAGAGCATAGTGTCCAATAAACTGGTGAATACTAATAATATTGCCATGGTCACTTGGCTCTTGTGATGTTTCCTACATTTCCTCTCCCCTGCTGTCCTTCTGGATCTTGGACGTGTTTAGCTCTCCCCAGCTCAGATTAGCCCCTTAGATACCGCTTTGTATGTTGGCAAATGTCTATTCCTTAAAAAAAACAAAAACAAAAAAACACCTTTTGTAATAGGATACAGAACAATAGTGTCAGTATAGCCCCGCACAGGAGAGACCTGGAGACTGTGCGGTGCTTCTGGGAGTCCCAGGAACTCACATGGGCGCAATTTCCTCTTAACCTTTAGCAAAATGTAGCACTGCTTCAATGCCATGGACACATATTCCAGTTATTACAGTAATAAGGTAAAGGAAACCGGGCTTATCGTGATTATGATGGAGATCAGGTGGACCTGTTTTCTTGCTAAAGGGTTTAGACTCCTTATCTGAATTCGACATGAGGTTGTTCTCTCTTGGGTGAAGTTTTATTTCATAACTGCAATTTTTACAAAGTAAACTCGATAATATACTTTTTTTTTGTTTATAGGTTGAACATGTTTCTATGTTTTGCTGTTACATTCAAATGCACTGTTATTTCTCCCATAAACACGCTGTTTTGTAATTATATGATGATAATAATAATAATAATTTATAATAATAATAATAATCAACAATCCTGTT